>NC_135140.1:12497717-12797826 GCF_051014445.1 Colletes latitarsis
TTAAATATATATATATATACACGTCGTAAAATTCAATGGTACGCACCAGAACGCGTTAACCAATTGTCGTAAACCGTGTAGATTTCATAACGCGTCTATAAATTATGCCTACGAGTCTGCGTTAATCAAAGCAAAAAAATTATACTCTCCAAGATGTTTAGATACTTATTCGCGATTACTCGATTATTTGCAACGTATCGTTTCCTCGATCTCGTAGGATCGCTCGTTTACGTTTCGAGTTAAACGATCGAATTTCTTTCCTTCAGGGTACAATGTTGTGCACGACGTGCAAGAGATTGCGGTTCCTTTACAAACCCTACGCGTTGGCCGTTGTTTCGATCGGATACGTGCTCGGAGAGTTGGGACATTACTTGATTGGTAAGCAAACACGTTCTTTTTTAATACCCGTCGTTTGTGTAACGCGTTGTTTAACACTCCAAGGTGTCACGAGCAAAGCGACAGCGGAGGATTTACACTATGGTGACATTTCGTGCCAATTTAATTCGACCACACTGGCCGTCGCCGATCTTCCGGTTCAATGCGAGACAGCCAAGAACGAAAGTTTGTAAGTTTTCCTATTACGCAACACACTTGAGCACAAACAATTACGTAAAATTAAAATATAGGCAACCCCATGACGTACGATTTAATTCCAAATAATTTTTCAAACGTATATTAAATTTTACAGAAATTTGTTCGTACTAGGAATGGCCACAAAAAAGAATAGATTTGTTTTATGAATCGTCGATGTAAAACCGTGTTGATTTTAATGTACAAGAGTTGACGATGAGTGAGTAGCCTCATGATTGTTAAACTTGACACTCAGAACTTGTAACGAGTCAGATTTTCATGAGATTATCAGGTTCAAATAATTTCCAAGTATATTTCGTACTGAAGCAATTATATAAATGGGGATGTTTATGCATTTATGGGAGATTTTAATTCTCAAAGATCTAAGAAATACTCGAGATACGAATTATTATATTTAGGGGTTGAAACGAACCTCTACGAAGCTCCCGTTTCATTAATTCTATTAATAAAAATATGAATTTCCATAAAGATCAGTTTATAAGTTACGTTCGAGGGGTTGCAACGAATTTATTGCGTTACAATTTAATTTCAATACGACGACGTCGATACAAATACTTTTCGCGAAAGGTTGTGCATCGATACTTTCACTATTGTCAGCGTGCACTGTGATCACGAATGTTGTCGACGTTACCTTCGATCGAATTAGAATCCGCCAGTTCAACTTACGTATGTATGTACTTTGTTTCGCAGCTGCGAGTCTCTGGAATTGAATGGTTCACGCTACTGCGAGTGGAACTACAATGGCCTTGGTCTGGACTATCAAATCTTGGCTGGACCGAGTTTTATCGCCGTGTTCACCGTCGTTGGCGTCTGCTTGGGCATAGCCGCTGACAAATACAACAGGTACCCGTTATTAAATAGAAATCATTATTGAATTACGTTTCCAGCGATTACACAACGTGTACCGTTTCCAGAGACAGAGATAATATCGTTGCAATGACTCTTTACGATGCTCTACCGGATCTAATCATTCACGATCATAACTATAAAAATAACGATATACATTGCACAACGTCGCGCGATCGCTGCATCTTTATTCTTAAAATAAATATTCCTTTACTATATTCATTGGACGAGAAACGTAACTTTGTTATTAAATACAGGGTGTTCGGCCAACTATGGGAAACATTTTAATGGGTGATTCTAGAGGCCAAAATAAGACGAAAATCAAGAATACCAATTTGTCGATGGAGGTTTTCTTAAAAAGTTATTAACGTTTAAAGTTCCGAACGTACTGAATTTTTTTCTCGAAAATGCGCAGGATTTCGGGCGTACGTCTATTTATCAAAAATTATTGTAATTGACCCCCGCAACCAAACATAATTCTTCCAGAACGATTTGAAATTTATTAATTTTCTCGAAAAATTTCACATCTCGAATTTTTTTCTGGGAAATGAGTAGGATTTCGGGTATATGACTCTTCACCAAAAATGATTGTAATTGACCCCTGCAACTAAAAATAATTTTTCCAGAACAATTTGAAATTTATTAATTTTCTCGAAAAATTTCACATCTCGAATTTTTTTCTGGGAAATGAGTAGGATTTCGGGTATATGACTCTTCACCAAAAATGATTGTAATTGACCCCTGCAACTAAAAATAATTTTTCCAGAACGATTTGAAATTTTTTAATTTTCTCGAAAAATTTCAAATCTTCTCGAATTTTTTTCTCGAAACTGGGTAGGATTTCGATGTATGTCTATTCATAAAAAATGATTGTAATTAACCCCCTTAGCTAAAAATAATTTTTTTAGAACGATTTGAAATTTTTTTTTTTCGCCGAAAAATTTAGGCACCTACCCCCTGTCGATTTTTCTTAAGAATTAGTTTTTGATTTTTAATAATTTTACTTGACGACCTACAGAAAAGTTGTGTAATACTTTTTTGTAGGTACCCATGAGCTCTACTTCAGAAAAAAGTTTCATTGAAATATATTCACAATTGTAGGAGTTATGGCTGTTTGAAAATTGGACCATGTTTATGGGGTTTTTCTAACATTACGGGGCCAAGGAACAACTTTTCGAATATTTTTATAATTTCTACATATTCTACACTAAAATACGCGTCGTTTGCTTTTTTAAACATTAAAATCGTCCAATCCGTTCAGAAGTTATGACGTTTTAAAGATTCACATGAAAATTCGGGCAGACATTTCTGGCCTGAAATTAGATTTTCGGTAAGGAATTTTTTTCTCGAAAATGCGTAGGATTTCAGGGGTATGTGTAATGACCAAAAATGATTGTATTTGACCCCTGTAACTAAATATAATTTTTTTAATACGATATGAAATTTTTTAATTTTGTCGTAAAATTTTACACCTTTTCGAATTTTTTTCTCGAAAGTGGATAGGATTTCGAGGGTATGTGTAATGACCAAGAATGATTGTAATTGTCTCCCTCAACCAAAAATAATTTTTCCAGAATGGTTTGAAATTTTTGAATTTTGTTGTAAAATTTCACACCTTTTCGAATTTTTTTCTAGAAAGTAGATAGGATTTCGGGGGTACGTCTAATGATCAAAAATGATTGTAATTGACCCCTGCAATTGAAAATAATTTTTCCAAAACGATTTGAAATACTATATGTTCCCAATGACATGTATAAAATAATAAACAATTCAAGTTCCGAACCATACATACGATTATAATTATAATTTTATTTACAGGACGAGGTTGCTAACTATTTGCACCCTGATATTCAGTATCGCGATCATCCTAATGGGCGCAGTTAAGGAATACTGGCAATTAGTAATTCTTCGCATGATACTAGCGGCCGGGTGAGTTAAAATATTTGTAACAATCGATACTAAATAAACGTCTATTTCCTCGCCAAAGAAGATACAAAAACAGTTCGATTAATTCTCTTTAAGATTTATTTAAAGCATCGTAATGTTTGGAAATAATGAATACAGCGTCAATATCTAATCGTTCAAATAAAAAAGTCTCTTGATTTTCCTTTTTCTTCGGTTTGTAAAGTCGCCTTATTAACCACCAGTAGATAGATACCCTGTATAAACGAAACCGTTTAACGCTATTTCTACCAAAGGTATAGATAGGCACTATTTACAATTTCAACTTCGAAATTACTATCCAAGTTCGATCGTTTCTCCACGGTAGAAATAACGTTGATGCTTTGATGTATTGCAAAGTTAAACAAAAAAAAAAAAAAAAAATGTGAACACATAGGGAGGCAGGGTGCAATCCACTGGCGACTGGTTTACTTTCTGATTGGTTCCCCGAAGAACAACGTGGACTCGTCATGTCGATTTTCAACTGGGGCATATACGGTGGTTATGGTGTTGCGTTTCCAGTTGGTCGTTACGTACCGAAACTTAACATAGCGGACTTGGTGAGCAAACTTTAAATTTATTTTAAAATTAAAAAATCTTATTCAATCGAATCCGGATCTCAAACAATTTCTATTCTTAGATAGGAAATATTAAAGGGAAGAAAATAGTTTGGCTTTAATTCTAAATATATAAGACACGATTTATTCGATTCGAGTACGCTAAAGTATATGTTTACAAAAGAGCGATTTCTTTTTACTTTTACTCTTTATATGTAATTTTTACGACACTAAAAATATATTAAATAAATCTCAAAGAGAATTAAATTCTTCCATATTTTGTATGACGAAGAAAAAATTAAATCAGGTCTCAGTTTAATCGTGTATTTTCACCAATGATTCGGATGGATGAATATTGACTCTTGGATGTTGAGTTCAATTGGACATAATATGACAGAAATAATGATTTAAACAGGGATGGAGGGCCTGCTACTACGGAGTTGGTATCGTCGGACTGATTATGGCCGCTTTCACTTTCTCCCTCAGCGAGCCGGAGAGAAAGACGATCGGCGAGGAGCAAACAAACAAAGATGGATCGAAAATACCAATTTGGAAAGTAATCCTGCAACCGAGGATCGTTCTTCTGTGTTTAGCCGCCAGCGTCAGGCATTGCGGTAAAGACAAACACATACTAATATAACTATATTTGCTTTTTAAACATCTCGATATTTCATAAAAAATGACAATGACATTCTTTTCTTTTTGCCAGAACAATACATCGGATCTCAATGTACCCTAAAATCAGAAAAATTGTACAAGTTATTTCATAACACGTTCAAATGGCTGACACGACAACGTTTTATCGTGACAGAAATCATTTTTACAATTATTACCCGAACTAAACAAAATTGAACGCCTCAAAATGCCAACACTTTAAACTTGGAATATACATATTTTTGTTGTTTTTTCGTCAAGTGTAAAAAGAAATAGAAAACACGTCAGATCTTAACGTGCCTAGTTCCAGCGATAAAGGCACGTCTCCTAATGATTCTATACAGGGTGTCCCTTGAGAAAAATTTTAATGGGAAACTCTAGAGGACAAAATAAGACGAAAACCAAGAATACCAATTTGTTGATCGAGGCTTCGTTAAAAAGTTATTAACGTTTAAAGTTCCGCCTGTAGCGCACGCAGCTGTATGCAGGTTGCCTATCTACAGACACAAACTTTAAACGTTAATAACTTTTTAACGAAGCCTCCATCGACAAATTAGTATTCTTGATTTTCGTCTTATTTTGCCCTCCAGAATCTCCTATTAAAATTTTCCCAGGGCTGGTCGAACTGTATAAATTTCAAACCAATCGATCAATTAAAACTCGAGATTTCGCATCAGCCATTCAAACCCTGAACAGTATTATAATACTGTCGAAAATTCCAAGAAAGCTTTAGGCTTCTTTGTTTTTGTTGCAAAAGAATGCACAAAATCTAGTTGAGAAGAACGTTGTTAATTTCAGGTGGCATGTGTTTCGCGTACAATTGCGACCTTTACTACAGGGATTACTTCCCCGACTATGATCTGGGTTGGTGGCTGTTCGCCGTGACGATCGTGATCGGTAGCATCGGCGTGGTGGTCGGTGGCGTGGTCAGTGACAAATTTGTTGCAAAAATGGGAATCAGATCGCGCGTCGCCTGCCTCGCCATCAGTCAGATAATCGCGACACCGTTTGCGTTTGGCTCGGTATACTTTACTCCAGTCTGGGCTATGATCACTCTTGGAATTTCTTACTTTTTTGGTAAGCAAAACAACGATCGGTTATTAATCAGTTAACTCTGTCGCTCCGTGTTGAAAGTGCGAATTTCTGTGTGTCACGAAAATAGATCGACAATTCGACAAAGTAAGTGTCGCTGTTAAAATATTGCATCAAAAAGATAGGTTTATTTTATAAAACTCGCCATGATAAAAAATCCTGGCACTTCTCCATGACGAGTATACTCGTCAAACACAGTTAACTGGTTAAAAACCTCGAACAATGTTTCGAGAGGGGGGTATAACCGTGGATCGCTTTTATTGCAGCTGAAATGTGGTTTGGTATCGTGTTCGCCGTGGTCGTGGAAATAGTTCCTCTACACTTCCGGTCGACCACCATCGGCGCCTTTTTATTCGTCATGAACAACATCGGCGGAAATTTGCCAATACTGGTCGAACCGACTAGAATGGTTATCGGTTACCGAGAATCTCTCTACATCTTTTATGCCGGATTTTACGGCATCAGTAAGTAAATAAACAATTAAGAACACTTCCCACTTCTATTCAAAATATCACCGTTCTTATAGAAATTTTCTCCGCTGTACGTATCAGGGTGGACCTTGTTTTTCGACCCTAAAATTTCAATTTCATAACAACGGTAAACGGTGACACATCGAATTTGAAAATTTGTTATTCTTGTAATTCGTTCCTCTCCGTTTCAATACACAATTTCCAGACAGTTTTGTATATCGTTGAATTCGTCTTTTTACGTTCTACAAGAATATAAAAAATTATGATTTTGAAATTTCAAAAATGAATCTTGCAAACAAAATTGTTTTCTTCCAAGTTACATTTGTTTCGAAACTATTTCTCGTTGGTCGATCTGCACCAAATTTTGTACACACCATTTTTTCATATAGTGGTATAAAAAAAACAATCGTACAAAATATTTTTACCAAGTGTAACCAAGGTCCACCCTGTATGTAAGAAACGGTCTAAAAAGATACAATTATCCTCAGGTTCTATCATGTTCTTCCTCACCATGTTTCTGATGGACGGTGCCAAGCCAGAAACAAAGAGCATAGCTACCACGAAACCAGAATTAGGATACGATAACGATACGTTTACTACCGACGATGGAACCGTGCCGCCGATACAACTCCCACACTTGTATCCACAACCGCCATATCGTTACGAGCACTCTAGGTTATAGAATAAATAACTATCGTTTAAAAATTGTAAATAGTATCCGAAGCGATTCGAACGACCATCGACTAACATATCACGCGTTGCTTGGGTTTCCAGAACGATGAAATTATAAAAATACTTGAAATTCTTAACGAAACAATTGTCAAAATCCATCTATCCAACGATTTTGTGCTTCTAGAAGCCATAAATGGTGTTTTCTACATCTCGATTAGACAAGGGAATTCATTCAGAGCATTTAAAGCAGTGGAGAGAGCAAATTAGTATTTGTTTATCGTTTACTGGATCATGAAACGTGAAATTCATTTCTACCGAACGATATTAGCTGTTTTAGATTTTGAATCCGCTGTGAAAAGCAATATTGTCGACAAATGTGGGCGTTATATTTAGTATCGAAGACATAATATTTATAATATAATGTTTAGTGTAAGATTTCTAATAAACAGTACCATCAAATGTTACAGTATTAAGTTTTATTAATTAAATACGAGACGACGATTACGAATTCATTTTATTGCTACTGTGTATTAAAAACAGCCCTGAATACGCATGCATACGTGTTTACACAGGTATACAATGTATATGTTCGAACACACACACGCACATCACAACGACGTACCAGCTATGTAATATGCGATATACAATAGATTTGTTACCGAGATTCATCCTCAAATCACGTTATAGATACAGATTATTTAATATAAATAAAGACTTGTTATTTGTAATGTACAAAATAGTAGGAAAGCATCCTTAACATTTTAAGGTCACGATGATTTGTCATGAAACGTTGTGTACATATTTACATGGTCGTACTTGGAAAAATACTTTTCTACGTTTATCAATAAATATGTTATTCAAATGTTACCGTGTAAAGTGTTGCAACAGTGATCAGACTCTTGTAGTTATACAGGGTGTTTCAGAACTGCAATTACGAAGAGAACATATGAGGGGGGCGTAGCTTCGATAACATTTGATATTAATTACTATACTCGAATTTCTATCAGCGTGATCTAAAAGCCGAGTACTTTGAGAACGAAGCTTGTGAAATATTTTAAACGCAAAGGATACTCGGAACACGCGTACAAATAAATATTAATGCTAAATTTTAGTCGAAGATGGTTTCTAAAATTTCAAACTGAAACTTTATCTTTTCGGTGAATTAAGATTTTAAAAACATAAAAATATGTCTCGTAAAGGAAACACAAGCTTGTTCTAGGAAAACGTGTTATTTTTAGCCACGTGGGAGTAGGTAGTGTACTGTTAATTGGTTCTCCGTTTCATACTATGGTCGCTAATCAACTAAGCGTGTACTTAAAGTTCTAGAACATCCTGTAAACTCATATTGAATTATACGTAACGGTATTCTATAAATGCCTCGGTATAAAATATCGATGTCGCCTCCTACGTTGAACGTAAAAATCTGTATCTTCGGTACAGCGTTATCGTTACGACAACGACTCTCGTTTCTTTCCTTTAAAATGGTTCTTTTTAAAGCAACCATAAAATCTTTCTCGCGTAAATCGATTCCTCGAGTTACCGTTCGCGTAGAAGTAAAACATGCCATTAAGTAATCTGTTATCTGGACGGGTTCGCGCTTCGCAACGGCCGAACGATATCTGTGAATAACAATTAATTTTACCATACGACTATCTTATCCCTGATACGTCTGTTCGTGAAATAAACTCGAGTCAGAATCGATCAATGGGAAAATAAATCGAGCAAATTGCACTTCACGATTATGCAAGCGCAGAGAAATGTACGAACGCGAAATAAGAATGTGGAAAATCTGTTACGAGGATACAGCCCTGGTCGGTTGCATGAAAATAGTCGGTATACGTTCAGTGAAATAACAAACAGTGACGAAAATATGCGAGAATTCGATAACAAAGGCAACAAAATATCTTGAGAGATTACTGTGATCGAAGCAGTAAATGTGCCTCTCGGAAGAGAAACCGATCTCAAAAATTGCTGTTTTAAAACATTTTTCTCGCCTCGAAATGTATGGAAAAATTCGAGAACTTGCAAACAATTTAGTCGAATAAAAAGTAATTTGTATTTCGCGAAAGTACGTATAAAAACTTGTAATATAATTTTCGTTCGTTACTGTGAATGGCGTTTATTCGTTAATTTGGAAGGTTCGTTCGAACAAGGTTCAACTCTGGCCTGCGGCCAACGTGCACCTAGTCTAAAAGTTATTATCGGTATAATTAGACGATATACATATGTGTGTATGTATGTCCTTGCCCGATCCCGATCATAGAACAGCTACTCTTTTCTCGACAATTTCTATAACGTATCTGTTTTGAAAAATATAATACTTACGGAAAAGATTACCCATGTATCTGTCGAACAGACGGCAACCATCGGAGGGTTAATTAATTAACACTAAACCTACCACAACCGGTCAAATTGACCGTTCTTGAAATTTCATTTAGAATTTCTAACATACAATATTATTTTAGCGCCATTAATCTTCACAACTTTTCTTGTAGTATGCGTACAATGAATTTTTCAATATTCACTTCTATTCTTACTGTTTGTTTTCTGAGAATATGTAGTCTAACTTGTCTACCATGACCGGCCATCAGTTTCCACTATGTTACACAGTCTAACAACGCGTATTAAAAATAGTTAAATTTTAGACGCGTGCAGTTCCGAAGCTATTAGTGTTTTATTAATAATTGAGCCACTGTTAGAAGCGGTAAACCTTCCTCTTTGAAATGGTTTTTGAATTTTATCGATCCGACTTTTCGTTTTGGAGATAGAAGACCTAATGCATCGTGCTGACCTACCCTACGAACGTGATTGAGCGCGTGAGGTCAACGACCGCGCGACGTAAACAATGAAAAGTAAACAAACACTTGGAACCCTCGTTTCTCCGGAACCAGCTACCCTGTCGACTTTAAACAAAAAGCGTTATATCTCCGAAACTAATTACGCTATTGACTCGAAAAAAGTTTCATTTTAAAGGTCTCTTCATCCTCCATCCGACGAATATAACTACTGTTCTAATTTATGCTGTCTTCTATATTTAATACCTAATGAAGTTTCAGCAATTTCTATTGATTCTACGACCGACATGCCATAAAACTAGATTATAAATTGTTTATTTAATTGGAAATGAATTTTTTCGTAAATAATTGTTTTCTCTGGAACTAACTATGGTATCGGCTTGAAACAAAATTCGTTTTCAAGGGCGTTTTATCTCCTATCTGATGAAAATTAAGAAAGAAGTAGTTTGTAAATTTTCTGTACGAAGTTTAAGTACCAAGTATGCACATTTTGAGTAACAGTATCGAGTAAGATATCTTAACAAAAATTAAAAGTACGCTATCTCGTAGAAGAGAAAAAGAAACACTGGTCGTTTGACCGGTCATGGTAGAAATGAGTCTACACGAAGCGTCGGTTGGTTTAGTGTTAGCGTTATGACGATTAAACGTTACGACGATAGTCAACATTCCTCCGTCGAGGTGCTGGATATCTGAGTACTGGCACCGCTGGAGAAACTGCTTCTGCACGTTTCCACGGTCAACGCTGTGTCCGGTACTTGAACAAACTGAACCTTCTCCTTCGGCCATCGATTCTTCCCGTAAACGCAATTAAAAATATTGTACTTGTGATCCATTTCGAGGTGGCTAAGCGTGCTGCTGTGCCTTCTCTTTAATACTTTCTTCGCCATCAGGCTTCTGTTATTTTTATAAGACAGCTCCCTCCTGAAGCAGAAGAACCTTCTCAGCTCGCGTTTCACGCGTTTCGAGCGATAACCGAACAACAACGGGCTGATGTAAGCGGCCAATATTAAAAAACTGGACGTGAAAGCGTCGTACTTGTGGGACAAGTGCTGATCGATGGATCTAGGCAGATTCTTCATCACCAATATTATTACGTACGGCGACCAGCAAATCAGGCCCATCACTATGACCAGGGCGCTTATTTTAGCCGCCCTGGCCTCCTCTCTGTGCCTGAATATCGAACCGTTGCTTATTCTATCCTTCAGTGAACTTATGTAGCTCGAGGTGCTCCTTATGCTCGACACGCGATGCAAACCGTCGTCGTTTCTGGCGGGCGCCGGCGTGATCGTCACTATTGGCGTCAACAGACAAGCGGAAGAACGTTCCGTCGTGTTCTGTCTACCAATCACGGATTCCTCCCTTTCGATCTTGTTACCGTTTCGGTTCTCGAGCTCGCTAGATACGCCTCGAATAGGAAACCTTGGCCTCGATTCGTCTTCCAAAGGAGCCTTGAACATAACTCCCGATTCCGTATCCCGACTCTTGAAATCGACTCCGTACTTGGACGCTCGATCCGTACAATCTTCATCGGTTTTAGCTTCGTTTGGTTGTTCCAGGCCCGCGGAAACCTTGGAAGAAAATTCCTCCAACGCGTCAAAACGAGCCTCGCCTTCGTCTTCGTTTTCAGACTCAGAATCAGAATTGGAATCGGTGTCGGAATCGCTGCTCCCCCGTTGGTGGTCGGCCCAATCCTCGGACGATTTCTTCCCATCGAGATCGTTACGATTCTCCTGAGGATCGGACACTTCCATTCTCTTCGAACCCACCGTGAAAACGATACCAGTGGCGTGGTCGTCGACAGGCGGGGAGGATACTTCGATGGAGATCGAAGACGAGAATGAACGTCTTCGCGATACCTGACCGGTCGTTTGCACGGTCTCGCTAGTTTCGTCGATGGAGGACAAGCTCGATATCTTTTGCAACTTACGAAAGTCCTCGACAGTGTCGGCGTGAAGCCGTTGCAATCTGTGGGGGCCGTTTTGTTCCTCGGTGAAGCTGCCGGACGACAGTATCGGCCTGGATCCGCTGCGTCTCGCCCTTTCGGAATTTCGATGCGCCGCCGCGTAGATGCTCACGTAAATCCAGCATACGGCGGCGAACGGCAGAAAATAGGCCAAGATACTGTACAGAACGGCGTAAACGAAACCGTAGCTAATGGTACTGTCTACAAGAAGCGTGTCAAAGATCGCGGTAGCGTTCTCTGTCGGATCGTCGTTTGTTGAGATGGATTCGACGGTCGTCGATGGAACGAACATTTTAGTAACGTTCCATTCGCTTGTTTCGATCTCTATACCAGCAACCGTCGACACTGTTAAAGGATCGATGGCCCGATCGTTCCTCGGAGCGCAGGACAGCCAAAAGCCTCGTGGATTCGGATTTAAGAACGCAAGAATGCCGAAAACGATCGAGATCAGCCAAGTGGACATTATCAAAATTCCAGACTTTAGCTTGTCGACCCGTGCTCGGTAACGCAGCGGATCTACCACGGCAAAGTACTGATCTACGCCGATTAAAAGAACTGAAAGTACCGAGGATGTCGTGACGACGGTGATGGCTGCTTCCGACGACCCGCAACTACTTCCCACGGACGTCGATTCCTCTGTTCGCGCTGCAGTCGTCGACGACGAAGCGTCCATGATCAAGAGGGTATTTATGATGCCACATACCAACAGATTCGACGCGGTTAGATTCATCACGAACCTGAAAACCGATCGAAATACACACATCGTTATTTAAATAAACGATTTGGGATAATTTATTTTTCGTACGGGTAATTATAACTGGAAATTAAACTTTCATGCTCTTCGGTAAATGTTACGGATTATATTTCACGTAAACAAAGAAATCACAGCTGTATGCAGCCAGCAGTGACGTCGATCTTAAACAGTTGACGAACAAAACGTTGGAATTTTATTTTATTCTCTATTAATAAACTGTATTACCACATTACTCATGGTTGTGTTTATTAAAAATCAAAAACGAATTTTTAAGAAAAATCGACAGGAAGTAAGTGCTTAAATTTTTTGGCGAAAAAAAAATTTCAAATCGTTCTACAAAAATTATTTTTACTTGCAGGGGTCAATTACAATTATTTATGGTCAATAGTCATACCCTCGAAATCCTACGCACTTTCGAGAAAAAAATTCGAATAGGTATTGAAATTTTCAGACGAAATTAAAAAATTTCATATCATTCTGGAAAAATTATTTTCGGTTGCAGGGGGCAGTTACAAACATTTTTTGTGTATAGACATAACCCCGAAATCCTACGCATTTCCGAGAAAAAAATTCGAGTAGGTGCAGAAATTTTCTCGGCGAAATTAAAAAATTTCAAATCGTTCTGAAAAAATTATTTTTGGTTCTACACGTTCTCAGTGAATATTAAAAATCAATTTCTTCAACAACAGAGCCTGAAATGAAAAAATTTTGTTGCTTAATTTTGTTTTTTCACGGTTGTACCACCGACGCTAAGGCACCCTGTATATTCATATAGAATCAGGAAGGAACACCAACCTGTTGGAGATAGTCCGTAACGAGGGACGTACGAGGAATGCCAGCAAAAGAGTGGCATTTAGTAGAAAGCAGCCCAAAAGGGCGAAACTCCAGGCTGCGATACCAGGATTATCCCACCATCCTTCTACGTCCCTCAGATCCGAGACCGATCCTTCTCCAACAATATCTGGCGGATCTCCAAACATTCATGTAGAATAGATACGACACAATCCTGAAACAGTAACAACGCACAACTGATTTTCAGTGATCGCGTAAACATGTTTTCTTATTCATGACTTAAAGAATAGCTACACTCTGAAATAGATACGACTGCATCTGACCATTTCGGTAAGTCGAAAACAAGTGTAAAATGTATGAATACAGGTATAGAGGAATCAAATGAAAAATATGGCGAATACACGAGTCTTTCAACGGTGATGATGATTGGTGGCTGTGGTGCAAGTAATAAAAGTCTTATATTATTATATCTGGTGCTGAAACTATTAAAAGAATTTAATTTCAATCCAACTTAAAAAATATACCAAGTGTTAAAACGTGTATATTAGCAGGCGAATTTTAGTTTTACGATAGAACAGTCGAGATGACAGAAATAATCGACCGCAACGTATACTCGTACTCGTGTACTATACGGATATTTTCATAACACGTTTCTATGGGAAAATCCGTTAAATCTATATATAAACTGACGGCAACGCTATGCTGCAATAATATGTACGAGCCACGTAATTTTGTTTTGCATAATAAAAGTCAATCTGAAACTGCACTGTCGGTCGTTCCACGCCTTAACAATACCCGAAGCTAGACTCTCTAAAGGCATAAACAAAATTACTTCCACTTTTGCGCGCGTAAAAGTTACACACGCTATACGGATCGTTACATTAGTCGAATTAAACGTAAATTCGTAAAAAGTAATATGTACGAATCCCGAGACGTTCAAGTATTAATTCTGAAAAGAGTCTACGAGGAATGTACCCCATTTTTTGCTATAAATTGCCACATCTTTGATGATATTAAAAATTCATACGGAATCATCGATCAAGCGCTTTTATTATTCGATATCTATTTAAATTCCAATTCCTCTGCGTCAATTAATAACGTTATTACTCATTTGCGATACGAGCGACTGCAACATATAAAACGTACATTTCTCACGAAAGAAAATTTACAAAATTGTCCGTTTATTGAGCCCGTACGTGAGAGTGGAATATTTAAAAAATTACAAATAAACGTTTAATCAGTTTGTACGGGAATGACGTGTTAGCAAACTGCGTCAAACGATTCTTTAAAACGCACACACACACACACGGCGGACAGAAAATTTAGCGTCGATGTTAGGTCTCTTGATTACTCCAATATATTAAATAGAATATTTGTACATATTGTGTTCACCTAAAATAAGCAGCGAATTATTAATAGCTAAGCAGATGCGTTTTTAATTAAATACTAAACCACAATTATTTACAGACCTTTGGATTATTACGAGCCGTGGATCTCGATCCAAGCAATTCCAAGGAGCGACGATGATCCGGTTGTGCACGTTTCAAGACCTTCCATTATTCGATAAATCATTTTCGGCGAGTATCAGGGACCAAGGAAAACAGTTATAATAATAATATAGGTTTCGGTTCTTGAAACAGTTACAAGTGTTACAAGTTGCAATTGTTATGGATGTAACTGCATTTTTGCAAAAAAAACCATCAAGTACTTATACAGGGTGTTCGGCCACCCCTGGGAAAAATTTTAATGGGGGATTCTAGAGGCCAAAATAAGACGAAAATCAAGGATACCAATTTGTTGATGGAGGTTTTGTTAAAAAGTTATTAACGTTTAAAGTTCCGTCAGTACTGAATTTTTTTCTCGAAACTGGGTAGGATTTCGGGGGTATGTCTATTCACCAAAATTGATTGTAATTGACCCCCGCAACTGAAAATAATTTTTTTAGAACGATTTGAAATTTTTTTTTCCGTCGAAAAATTTAAGCACCTACGCCCTGTCGATTTTTCTTAAAAATTAGTTTTTGATTTATAATATTTTTATTTGACGCCCTACAGAAAAGTTGTCTAATACTTTTCTGTAGGTACCCATGAGCTCTATTTCAAAAAAAAGTTTCATTGAAATATATTCACAATTGTAGGAGTTATGGCTGTTTGAAAATTGGACCATTTTTATGGGGTTTTTCTCATTTTGCAGGGTCAAGGATCAACTTTTCGAATATTTTTGAGATGTGTACATATTCTCCACCAAAATACGCGTAGTTTGCTTTTTTAAACATTAAAATTGTCCAATCCGTTCAGAAGTTACGACGTTTTAAAGATACGCATGAAATTTCGGGCAGACATTTGAAGCCTCAGATTAGGGGAATGATTTCTGGCCTGAAATTAGATTTTCGATAAGAATTTTTTTTCTCGAAAATGCGTAGGATTTCGGGGGTATGTGTAATGACCAAAAATGATTGTATTTGACCCCTGTAACTAAATATAATTTTTTTAATACGATTTGAAATTTTTTTTTTCCATCGAAAAATTTCACACCTTCTCGAATTTTTTTCTCGAAAGTGCGTAGGATTTCGAGGGTATGTGTAATGACCAAAAATGATTGTAATTGACCCCCGTAATCGAAAATGATTTTTCCAGAACAATTTGAAATTTTTGAATTTAATTGTTAATAACTTTTTAACGAAGCCTCCATTAACAAATTGGTATTCTTGATTTTCGTCTTATTTTGGCCTCTAGAATCCCCCATTAAAATTTTTCCCTGGGGTGGCCGAATAATATACGCCTCAAAGGCCTAAGAGTTCAAGATTTACAACACTTTAATGTGAAACAACTTGAAAAAAATTATAAAAATCCACTTTTTTTTTAATCGCATCGATGCATAAAAATGGACAAAATTACATTCAATTTTCTGGCTCTAAAGTTTCAGATGTATGGATTTTCTCGATGAATTTTCCGCGGTACACCCTGTGTATAAGTTCACGTTACTAAAAGCGTATAAATTAATACGGAATATTTGAAATTACATGTGTAAATTGAAACACGACGTATACGTTATCCGTAATGAAAGCGATACAGGCAAAACGTTTGAAGACATTTTACAGATAAAATAAGAAGAGAGCCGGCTATATTTAGAAACAATGTACAAGAGGGTACACCAATACATTATTAGATCGCTGAAATCGTTATGCCTTATCGACACCGGCAACATACGGAGAATCGTTGTAACCGAATCGCTCGAAAAGATAAATCGTAGAAATTTTTTACGATTACGTGACAATTCCCGTAGTACGTGCAAGAATTTGCCTGCACGCGAAAATATATCTCATATTTTTCGCGCAAATCTGAGCAAACATGCACCGCCGTAAACTGCTAAATACGCAAATTGTTTAACGATCTAAACGGACGCGCGAAACATAATTTTACGCACAAGTACAGCCATACATATGTATTTCGGAAACCGTTGATAATTTCAATTACATATTTCATTTCTAACGCCACGAATAATTTGACCGAATTATCTGTTAACTAATTACGTTTTCAATCTCAAATAAACTTTCAATTTCCACAATAAAATAACTTCAATTTGCATCTCGTCGTTGCACTCAAGAGAGTCGACTTTTTTAATTTCAAAGTCAATTTTTTTTGTTGATGTCGTCATATATTTATTTCTATATACTTATTGGGCGTAAAAAGACGGGATCAACGATATTCAAGAATAACAAGTTTTCGAATTCGATGTGGCACTATTTTTTAACGCACACCATTTTTTCGTACAGTGGCGCAATTCTAAGGAACGTCCCAAAAGAATTTGATGGTCGAAAAATAAGGTCCACCCTGGTACACATACTAGCTTAAAAATAATAAAAATATTCAAATCCATCTTTCCTTTATGAAAATGACCACCTTTTATTAACTAACATCCAAACCTTGGTCATTAATATTTTGTATCTCTTATATATGAAAAATTGAAAAACTGTTTTTATTTAAAAGAACTAGCTGAACATAAATAATATGAAACAGACTCAAAGATATACAGGGTGTTCGGCCACTCCTGGAAAAAATTTTGATGGGAGATTCTAGAGGCCACAATAAGACGAAAATCAAGAATATTAATTTTTTGATTGAGGCTTCATTAAAAAATTATTAAAAAATTTCAAATCATTCTGAAAAAATTATTTTTGGTTGCGGGGACCAATTACAATCATTTTTGGTCATTAGACATACCCTCAAAATCCTACCCACTTTCCAGAAAAAAATTCGAGAAGGTGTGAAATTTTTCGATAAAATTAAAAAATTTCAAATCGTTCTGGAAAAATTATTTTCGTTTGCGGGGGTCAATTACAATAATTTTTGGTGAATAGACCTACCCTCGAAATCCTATCCATTTTCTAGAAAAAAATTCAGTACGGGGCGGAACTTTAAACGTTAATAATTTTTTAACGAAGCCTCCATCAACAAATTACTATTCTTGATTTTCGTCTTGTTTTGGCCTCTAGAATCCCCCATTAAAATTTTTCCCAGGGTTGACCGAGCACCCTGTACAGATAAATTTAATATTATTACATTATATTAGTAATAAATTTATCATTTTCGAATCTGTGACGAGAATCAAATATATCGTCAAAATTACATGTAACTAATTAAAAATGAAGTTTGTTTTATTTTAACATACGCATACTTTAATTTACTTTAATAAAATGAATCGTGCCTTGTATTTTTCAAATAACACGGAACAATTGGATTATTATCTTGTTAAAAACGTGTTTCCCTTGATGGAGTGTTTTCAATAATTGTGAGAAAAAACGTTTGTTCACTGCACCTGTTAATGTTCGTTCCAAGAAGCACGGTCCAATCACATGATTTCCAACAATTGCCACGCATTTATCGACCAACGTTCTTGAAATGCAATAGTTCGCGTCCAATGAGGATTCTCATTTCACCTGTAACGAACGTTATACCTATACAGTTGAACGTTAGTGAAAAATATATGTAATCTTGTCGGGTAATGGGAACAACAATGAAAATTAGGTTCTGAAACTGATCTTGATGAAGACACGCGATGCTAACGCGTACCTATATTGTATATTTTTTTTAGTACCTTTCTAAAAAATATTTCCTTCGATGAATATAACGATATCAGTAAGTAAATTACTGTGCTGGTTCTAATGAACAAAATTACGTTAAATTCTTTCTGCGAAACGATTTGTGTTAATTTTATCTGCAACTGCAACTGGGACGTACTCGTGGAATTCGTACACCGCGTGATTCGATCGTTATACGTTTCATAACTGCATATCGATCATAAATATTACGCTTTAAACGAAGCAAAGACTGTAATGTAATGAGAAGAGGAACCCCTTAGTAAAATTAATACATATTCTGCTCCCGACACTACTTCATTTATTTTATATTCAACTACTATTAAAGTATAAATTAATAACAACTTCGATCATTATCATCGATCATTATACATATGTATACATACGAACGAGGGAATGTTATTCACACTTCCTAATCACAAGATGAATTTTATTTGCAAAAGGGTCAATTTATAATGTAAAACTTTTATTTAGATTATTGGTTTTTTTTTGTCTTCGTCGACAGAGATAAATAAATAAATTACACCTCGATGCTATTAGAAACAGCAACGTTAAACGATTACAAAAGGAACCTTGTTTTAATACTTTCAACAATCACATCTGGCGTTTGAATGCAATATTTTCTGACAAATATTTGCCGAGGATAAGCATATGAGTCACGATTATAAATTCAAATGAGCGCTAAGGTACATTATGACGGTCGACGACCATGCTAATAGAGATCAACGTGAGCACGTGACCTAATTAATCTTGTACGTCTCGATTAAATTCAATTCTATTACACGCGCGTATTCAACTTTTTTCTAATTTCAATCATTTACGAAATATTTCCTCAGACATTTATACATCCCCGGAGATAGAATAATAACGATTTTCAAATTTTTCCTCTTCTAACAACCCTGGGAAAAATTTTAATGGGAGATTCTAGAGGTCAAAATAAGACGAAAATCAAGAATACTAATTTGTTGATGGAGGCTTCGTTAGAAAGTTATTAACGTTTAAAGTTCCGCACGTACCGAATTTTTTTCTCGAAAATGGGTAGGATTTCGAGTGTATGTCTAATGACCAAAAATTATTGTAATTGGCCCCCGCAACTGAAAATAATTTTTCCAGAACGATTTGAAATTTTTTAAGAACTTTTTAATGAAGCCGCAGTCAAGAAATTAGAATATAACCGGGGCTCCATTAAAAAGTTATTAAAAAATTTCAAATCATAATAAAAAAATTATATTTAGTTACAGGGGCCAATTACCAGGATTTTTGGTGAATACACATACCCCTGAATTTCTACCCATTTTCGAGAAAAAAATTCGAGAATGTGTGAAATTTTTCAACGGAAAAAAAAAATTTCAAATCGTTTTGGAAAAATTATTTTCAACTGCGGGGGTCAATTACAAGCATTTTTAATGAATACATATACATCCAAAATCTTACGCATTTTCGAGAAAAAAATTCATTACTGAAAATCTAATGGGAGGGCAGAAATGCCGAAATTTCATGCATATCTTTAAAACGTCATAACTTCGGAACGGATTGGATGATTTTAATGTTTAAAAAAGCAAACTACGCGTATTTTAGTATAGAAGATGTAGAAATTGTAAAAATATTCGAAAAGTTGATCCTTGACCCCGCAAAATGAGAAAAACTCCATAAAAGTGGTCCAATTTTCAAATGGCCATAACTCCTACAATTGTGAATATATTTCAATGAAACTTTTTTCTCAAGTAGAGCTCATGGGTACCTTCAAAAAAGTATTACACAACTTTTCTGTAGGACGTCAAACAAATTTATTAAAAACAAAAAACAAATTTTTAAGAAGAATCGACAGGGGGTAGGTGCCTAAATTTTTCGGGGGAAAAAAAAAATTTCTAATCTTTCTGGAAAAATTATTTTCAGTTGCGGGGGTCAATTACATTCATTTTTGGTCATTAGACATGCCCTCAAAATCCTACCCACTTTCGAGAAAAAAATTCGAGTAGATACTGAAATTTTTAAACAAAATTAAGAAATTTCAAATCATACTAAAAAAATTATATTTAGTTACAGGGGTACATTACAAGCATTTTTGATGAATAGACATACCCCCGAAATCCTACCCTCTTTCTAGAAAAAAAATCAGTACAGGCGGAACTTTAAACGTTAATAACTTTTTAACGAAGCCTCAATCAACAAATTAGTATTCTGGATTTTCGTCTTATTTTGGCCTCTAGAATCTCCCATTAAAATTTTTCCCAGGGTTGACCGAACACCCTGTATAATATTTTCAATAAAATAAAGAAAATCGGCTTTTCAAAAACCGGAAAAGTTTCCCCCAATCCTACGCATCGTGAATAATGTGCATACAATCTAAATAAAATTTTGTTGGCAAACTCGCCAACGAGAGTAAATAATGTAATAGTTGTACGAAATTTACCGAAACGATATAAGCGTAGCGATTTCGAAAGAATCCTCTTATTCTGTCGACGATTGCCTAATCACTGGCGTTTACCTACAATTTCGCCAATCCTGTGTAGCATTTGAAAGTTATCGCAGAAAATGAAATCTAACGTGACATCAGGTCGCGGTAAAAAAATAATACCATTACGTATAATAACACAGTAATTACCGTTCAATTGTAATTATAATTGTAGATCTTCAAAGCGTATGAAAAACTGTCTATCCAATTATGTAATTTGATCGCGGCAAGCGTAATCGGATTACATTTTACTGAATTCAAATACACGATAATAATGTTAATTATGACGTTATCACGTTTGTAAACAAATGTGCTAACGTTATTTATAAAAATTTAATTCTTCGTTTCTTATCTACCGTTCCATGTGGAATTATTTCCTGATCCAAAGAGGAATCGTGAAATCCGTTTACCATTTTGTTATACGAGCCTTCGTTACACAGACGCAACAGCTAGAAATTTACAGGTGCGACTTCCGGCACGCACTGTTTCAATTCCAGTTAGGCGTGCGTGCGCCAATGTGAATTCACACTGTCGGGAAACACCTTTGAAAATTTTTATTATCTCGTTTCCGGCAAACTTCAACAGCTAAAATATCCGTTAGATTATAGTTTAAATTGTCATAAAATAATATTGTTAATATTGTAAAAAAATTATTCGACAGTTTGAAAGGTACCACAGCACTAAATATAACTTCCGTGAATCAAATTGAAAACACAAACTGTTCGACGAACGGCGCGTATTTAATTTAAAACCCACTTAAATTAAAGTAAATTTCTGGTATCATTTTTCACAACGGATTGGAAAACTCAATAGAAATTATGGATAGTATTAAATTCTACGTTCCCTTGTTAGTGTTTTAACATGTAAAACTTCAGTTTTCTTTACTTTTGTCCATTACTGATCACACTGTATGACGCTAAGCTTCATTATGCGGACCCAGGAAATAGCAATAGAATGAAAGTCATTGTGCGTATACAGTGCGTATACAATGCGTCGACGGAAAGAATGTCGGTTATTCTTGCGCGCGACAGAATATTAACCGAAAAATCTTATTCTATTTCGTATAATGATTAGCCACGAAACCATTGAACAAACGGAACATTCCTAAGCAAATATCAGGCATTTTTTAATAACTGAATCGCTATTCCCAGTAACTTTTTACTGATTTTCTTAGAGTGTCTTTTCATCGTGAAAATGGCACTTTTTTCTTGTTAAATACAGGCTGAAAGTTATGCACAAACAGGCACCGAAAAAATACATTTTAATAGGAGATTCTAGAGGCCAAAATAAGACGAAAATCAAGAATACCAATTTGTTGATGGAGGCTTCGTTAAAAAGTTATTAACAATTAAATTCAAAAATTTCAAATCATTTTGGAAAAATTATTTTCGGTTGCGGGGGGCAATTGCAATCATTTTTGGTCATTACACATACCCCCGAAATACAACGCACTTTCCAGAAAAAAATTCCTTACCGAAAATCTAATTACGTGCCTAAATTTTTCGACGAAAAAAAAAATTTCAAATAGTTCTGAAAAAATTATTTTAGGTTGCGGGGGGCAATTGCAATCATTTTTGGTGAATAGACATACCCCCGAAATCTTACGCATTTTCGAGAAAAAAATTCAGTACAGGCGGAACTTTAAACGTTAATAACTTTTTAACGAAGCCTCAATCAACAAATTGGTATTCTTGATTTTCGTCTTATTTTGGTCTCTAGAATCTCCCATTAAAATTTTTCCCAGGGTTGATCGAACACCCTGTATAAAATCTGAAATTTAATTGTCGAGAAAATCAAATTTAAGGATCCGCTTTTGTGCACATGCATTTACAGCTACAATACACTTCATCGCGCGACTTATATCGCTTATCGTGTTTGTAAACAATGCCTGTGCAGCATTTATGAACTACTGGATTCGCGAATGCACACACAACAGAAAATTGTTAGAATGTCGTTCTCGTTATTCTATAGAAAGTTGTGCTCGTCTAATTACAGATACACGCTAAGATAATAAGTTTTGACTTTTTCAATTTTCAAACGAATCTTGTATACATTGATTTAATTGGTCCTGGCGATCGGTCTAAATGTAAACTGGGCAAAACCGTACTATATCGTAACATATGCACAAAGCGGATCTTCAAACACGATTTTCTTGAAAACTAAGCCTCGAACGAAAAAAGGTTATTTTACACTTTTTTTATAAGTAACCATCTGATGCGACGAGCCCGCTTGTGCATAACTTTTAGGTACGCCCTAGATACCGAACATCGAAATTTCGTTGCATGCCACGTGAAAGTCGATCCGAATTTAGTTCGCGTAAGAAAGGTTCCTAACACTCACCGAAACGAAATTCCTCGATCGAAAAAAGGAACGACTCACACCATTTGGACGGAATGGAATCCAATCGATTTATGCTCTATTAATCCTTTTAATAGCTGCACGCATTTCACCGATGAGGGAATCGTTATGTTGTCGAGGAAGGGGGACGTTAAACTGTCAAACAACACTGTCACTCACAGGCACTATCGAAATCTGATGCATCGCTCGCATTTTACCGTGGGAGACGCGGTGGGTTCGTACGCCAACGCTTTACGCCGGGCGTAAAAGATGAAAAGACACTGAAAACGTGAAATTTATTTAACGCTGCCTATATACGATAAACTGCAGCGTGAAATATTATTATTACGCATCGAGCGTTCCGTTCCCACTGGACGAACCGAAGCGAATTGCGAAAGATTCACGAAGCAAACCGTTCTTACCTAGTTGCAACCGAACTCTCCCGACTCGCCAACCGTCACTGCACTGTGATTGGTCCATTTCCCTCTGGCCAACTGGATGAGATCCTGTCCCCTCTACGCCCCCTTTCTCCTCGACGACCGGGATAACAAGGTAAAAAATCACAATTCACTTCTGAACGTTTTAACTTCGACAATTTCTAACTTCACCGTTCTTTTCGTTTTCCTTTCTTTCGATACCAGACGTATAAATAGAATACGCCGTGTTAATATTAATGCTTGGAAACGCGTGCACCTTCTAAACTATTTGGTAAACGTTCACCGACAACCTCGTGCTTCTCGATTCACTCGAAATACATCGTTTGGCGTTACGCTTGAAATGTTTAGCGCATGAAATAATTACAATTTAGAAGACTTAGTATGTCACGAGGAGTGATCTAAAAATTTATAGAATTTATACTAAGATTGCAAATTATTATCGAAGCCCTAGAAATGCATACAAAGTATACTGCAGAATTTAAACGATCATAAACTTACCGTTAGAATAGCAAATGTACACGTGTTTAACGTGTTAACTGTCGGTGTGACCCGCCGGCGGGTCACGGCGTTTTTAAAAAGAATAATCAGAATTAAATTGAAAACATTGAAATTGCTGATCATTTTTCAGGTTACGTTTCGTCAAAATGTTCCGACACTCGGTATATCGCAATTTAGAGAACCTAAAAATTAAAAAAGTTTTTAAAAATTGTGTACACTATGCATATAGTGTAATTCGACCTTAACTTGAAATTATTCCTTGTTGGAACTATAAATATGGTTCAGACACGTCCAGGAATTTTCCTTATCTTCGCTTAGGAAAGAATTATTGTTGTTCAGTCAGATTTCTGGAAATCCTACATGTATACGTATTAAATCGCTGACAAAATGAATCGAGTATCGAAAAATTGAAACATTTTATCGACACAAAGAATCGCCAAATAGAAGTATATACATACAAGTATTTACTTATGGTACAATATATAATGCAATAACGAATTGACAATACATTTACACGGTTTGCAACCTTGTTGTGAATACGAACAAATTGTTATTGGCAGTTTACTTGCCAAGGTTCGTAATGAACTTTTTAATTTATTAGATCTAGAAAATATTGCAAAGAGAAAGATTAATCAGAAATTGAATAATAAATTAACCTTCTCTTGTTAATCACGTACTTATTCGACAACAATAAATTTAAGAATAAGAGATCTTACTGACCATAATATTGCATGGTTTTGAAAGTAAACATTTTACTAGAATCGATACTCTGGAAACGATGTTTAACGAGCTTATGTACTTTTCAATAATTCTTTAAGAATGTTTAATGAGAAAAACGTAGAAGCATCGACGAAATACTTGCTTTTATCATGAAATTAGCGTGAAATTCAGAAAGAACAAAAGAAAATGGAAATTTATATTAAATAAATGACAAAATCAATTCGTGTCAGAACCAATTAAAAAGATCAACTTTCAGAATCGAATATCTCTAATCCCGACTTAATCACTGCAGTATTTACTTCTAAAATATATCTCTATTGAATAGCATGTAAAAAACGTTCGTAAATGTTAAATAATAAGATACTAGACGAAAATTTATTTCGAGTGTGAACACAACCTAAAATATCGATCGATCAAATG
The DNA here is from genome assembly GCF_051014445.1 of Colletes latitarsis. NCBI lineage: Eukaryota > Metazoa > Arthropoda > Insecta > Hymenoptera > Colletidae > Colletes > Colletes latitarsis. The sequence continues at coordinate 12,522,810 of NC_135140.1, forward strand.
AACTTGACATTCTTGATTTACTGATTTATCGTACTTATTGTGCTCGTTATTATATTGTTATTGATATTATAATTTGAAATGACTAACATTCTGTAGGCATCATTAATTGTCTTTTGTACAAGTGTAAAAAATGGTACAATTATACAAAATATACAGTATAATAATTAATTTATTTTAATTGCTAATGTAAAAATACAATTTAGTTTCAAAATATGATTATTGAACAACGATTCCATTACAATATTTTTTCCTTTTTAAATAAATATAACGGTAATAACTTTGCATTTGTAAAACCTACAATAACAGGAACTAATTCAACAAACAATATTATATGCACAGCACATTGACACTGTTCATACCTGATTTCAGATATTGCAACGATTTTTACTATTTTCATAACAATAATAAATTATTTTTAACAGCAAACATATACAGTCAACTTTAGGCTGGGCATTGTTTCTTGCATTAAATTACATAAAATCTGTATCAGTATACATTAAGGTTATCGTTGTATACCTGTAAAGAAATAATTTAACATAATACTATAATGCCTACATATATATATTTTATATATATATATAAAATATTGTATCATAACAGCTTGTAATCGCTTGTTACAATTAATAAATAGTGATAAATATTATTGTTCAAGAACTTTGATAATTCGTTTTCACGAAAAGTATGAGCATATTATTTCAAAGGGAAGGTATTATACGTTTAAACAAATATACATAAATTTAAATGCTGTATAGAACAAAAGAAATTTACAGTTTACATACGTATTGATTTTATAATCAACTATGTTATATTTTAATAACTTTAAATTCCAAATATAACTATCGTCAACTATAGTTAGATTTTCAACAGAAAATATGTTTTATGTTGTTTCTTCTAGTTTATACAATGGTTTTATTCCGATTATTTTAATCGTTCTTTCATAGAAAGAAATACACGTGGTTTTTTGAAAATATTCAAACCTATTACTGAGGATTCGTATTTATAATAAAATAATTGTAGTGTCTTGCATAATAGACACAATAGATTCTATTATGACATGCAGTTTCACTATATCACGTAGATACAGTCTAACAAATATGTTAGGAAGAACAGTTTGTACCGAACGTTAATAATAGGCAAAATGTAATTAACGGTAACGGTAGTACAAAGAAACATTTATTTTCATTGAGTTTCTTGATTATGTATAAACTTTTTAAGAGCGTAATTATATTTTAAGATTTCAAAAAAAGCGATTATGCTTTTCTTTGAAAATGTATATGTATATTATACGCGTAACACATTGATATGAAATTAAAGTACAATAAGCAATTGAACAAAGCTATTTGTTCTCTTCAAAGAAGTCGTTGTATTTCATATCCTGTATACTAAATTTTTGACTAGTAGCATACAGATTTTTGCAGTGATCAAAACTGCATTTTTTATAATATTAAGCAAGCTTTAATTAGGCTGTTAGCAACAAATAAAAAGTAGCACCTTAACTTTGAATAGTCTAATGATACTAGAACAAGATACTACTTTTGCGTACATCCATGATTATTTTAGTATCTGTTTCATTTGCTTTGTTTGATGTTGCATAGAGTATTGGACATTTTCAGCTTTTGTAATAAGTGAATCTAATTTGTCCAAATGGGAACCCATTTTTTCATTGATGTCTAGCTTTTTTGGCGTCGATGGACTAGGTTTAGTATTATCCAGAATGTTCCTGTCTTCTGATAATTCTGCTATCAATTCCCCTTTGTCTGCAGCTGACTCATCGTGAATATGTGTCGTTTCATTGTGATTCTGTTCAATGTTTTTATCATCCAATGCATTGTTTCTAGATCCTACCTTTACTTTCAGTAGAGTACCTAAACTACCACAAACAGTCTGAAAGTAGTTCAACTTTATTAATTGGCAATTTAACGGTACAAGATTATTATTTAATCAACAATGTAACCTTGAATCTGTTAATCTTTTTCTGTGTTGCATTGAGAATGCTATTAAATTCGTCTAAGCCACCGCTAATCCGTTGCGCGGCTTCGTCCGAGGTAGCCAAATTCTATAAATTATTCGAGAATTTGAGTATCTTCCTCGGATAAAATTTCAAACTTTCTAATTTATCGCGTATATATTTCTTAAATAATTTCAGTTTGTAAATAAGTAAATTATACCATAGTATAGGATTTATAAATTTTTTAAATACTTAACCGTATTGTAAAACGATGAACTACAGAAAGTTCATTGCTGTTATTTATTTTTTTTCTATTGAAATTGTTAATGCAATTACCTGAATCACTTCATCGTCGTCCTCGTCATTGGCATAATCTTCAGCCTCTCGTGTCTCTTTCCATTCTTCCTCGCTCGGTATCGGTAATCCTAGTAATTCTGCCCTTTCGCACGCGTGAATATAAGCTTGAGACATTTTACCGAGTATTAAATAATACTTAACGATATATAACAATAGGATATAGATCTATTTTATTGTTTCTTAGAGTCGTTGATTGGTTGATACTGACGGAACATCAAGGGTAGATGAAGACGTACACCACCCGAGGAATCCATGCTTATTGGAATCATGCGCAAACGTCAATGGGAAATAAAATGTTAAAAACCACTAACGATTGTAATTTTATATAGGAATAAAATATCAATTTTTTGCAGATAGAACGATCTCGAAATGAACAGCAAAGAAATTAAATAGGCTGGTCGAAATATCGATTGTATCGAATGCTGTTCGTGCACAGGACCCCGTTTCATTTGGGCCCGTTAATCTTTTGTTTTGCCTGTGTAGACGTTTTATTTTTTACAATCCACAGATTTAGTCAGTTGTATTTATCGTGTGACCACCGACCACAGGAGACTAAGAACTAAAATTGAAATAAAATGAAAACTACGAAAGATAATCCTCATTGTTTTATTTTGATGTACGTTTGATAACATTATACGTGAAATAGAATTTTCAAAAATAATCGTAGCGATTTGATTTTTGTTTCGAATCAAAGATGAAGGTGCGAACTTTACGGCACCGTAACACTATATGCTAGAAAACAATTTTGCAAATCCATATAGGGCGTTAAACTTTACAGTAGTGGGGATGCATTAAACGTTAAAATATTTCACAGTAGTAGAGATGCATTAAACTGAAAATAAAGTAGAGATTTTGAACAATAATTTTGTTTAAAAATCATAATTTTACAATAATTTTAAACGAAGTTACAGTAGTTTCAAAATTTATAATTTTTAACCAACAATTACTGATTACTGTCTACTTGTATAAGAAGTAGAATTGAAATTTCCTTAAAAATTCTGAAAATTCATATCTACGATAGTTATTTAAATATACATAATTAACAACAAAGTCATAGACTACACAGTGTACCGAATTAAGGCTTGAAGAATGAAAACATTAGCGCCATTCGTAAAGTAACTTATAAACAGGATGTAATATTGTTTTTTAACGACGGTGCCCAAATTCTGATCAAAACCTTGAAGACACTACTTTGGTTTTGACGATACATTAAAATAAAAAGGGGAATTCAGATTATAAAACAAAAGACAGAATAATTTACTTTATTACGCTTCTAAGGTTTTCGACTTTCAATTTTTATTCGCCTGTATATTCGCATACTTGATCTATGAACTATGTATATTTGTACACTGTAAGCAAAGTGCATGCATTATAACAAATTTCCACGTATTCAAAAAGCACCGGGAGTGAAGTGCAGACTTTAAAAAGTATATGGTTAAATATGCCCTATTCTGAAATTCATATTAAAAATAAATTAATCGACAAATTGAACGCTTCACATGTGGTACGTATTTTATCTATTTTGTTATGCGTGCATAAACATTCGTTTGTTTCTTTTCTTATGTTGTGTTTGTTCTAACCTCGAATTCTCTACTATGAACTTAGGTCGCTAGAACGTTGTTTCTGAAACATTTGTTAATTGCAACCGAGGGTATGCTTGCGCAATAAATTGCTGAAGATTAATACATATATGTATAAAAATGAAAGGGATTATGCAGATTATATTAATCTCTCTTTTTGCCATTCTTCTAAGATGGTGCATTACGTACCATTCGTACAGTGGCCAAGGAAAGCCTCCAATGTTTGGAGATTATGAAGCGCAACGACATTGGCAAGAAATAACGTTAAATCTTCCTATTGACAAATGGTATACCAATACAACAGACAATGATTTACAATATTGGGGACTAGACTATCCTCCTTTATCCGCATATCATAGTCTTCTACTGGGTTATATCGCTAATAATATTGATTCTTTGTATGTAAAATTACATGAATCCAGAGGCATTTCATCCGAAGATCATAAATATTTCATGAGACTTACAGTTTTATGCGCAGATATTTTAGTTTATATACCGTCCATAGTATATTTTATATTTTCTAGTCAGACATCAAAAACTAATGAAAAAGAACTATCCAATTTATTTGGTTTTAATAGAAAACATATTTCTCTTCTAATAATGCTTATTTATCCAGGTTTAATATTAATAGATCATGGTCATTTTCAATATAATTGCGTATCATTGGGATTATTTGTCAGCACAGTTACAGCCATGCTTAAAAATTCATATATTATTGGATCATTTCTATTCGTGGTAGCATTAAATTATAAACAAATGGAACTCTATCATGCATTACCAATCTTTTTTTACATACTTGGAAAGTATTTGCCTTTAAAAAAAACCTCATGGTTATTCCATTTAAAAATGCTGTTATGCATATCGGTTACGGTTGTTTCAACATTTGTCGTCATTTGGTTACCTTTTTTTAAAAACTTGGAAATATTTATGAACGTTATTTCACGATTATTTCCGTTTGGTAGGGGCGTGTTCGAAGATAAAGTTGCTAACGTTTGGTGTACCATAAACGTATTTTATAAAATACGTAATGTTTTTACAAATATCCAGTTAGCTAAAATTTGTTTGATAACGACGATATTTGGAGTTTTACCAAGTTGTATAAATCTATATCTAAATCCACAAAAAGAGAAGTTCATTACATCCCTTATTAATTGCGCATTGGCATTTTTTCTTTTTTCATTTCAAGTTCATGAAAAATCAATTCTGCTTGTTGCAATTCCAGTTTTATTATATTTCAAGACGGATCCATTTTCTTGTTTTTGGTTCTTAATAGTTTCACACTTCAGTATGTTACCATTGTTTTTAAAAGACGATTTATTTATACCATATTGTGCTACATTAACATTTTATATTTGTTTTATTTTTTGGATGTGTCCAGATGTATTTAATAATATTAAATTACTAGGTAATGGTAATTCTACACACGACGTACGCGTTACAGCCAATCAAAGGCAAACAAAAATAAAAGTAAAACATAATAAGAAAAAATCATTTTTTGCAAAAATTAAGAAAAATATATCATATTACTACAAAAAGACCTTGAATATAGTTTTAAGTTACAATCTAAATTTGTGGATAGTAGTTCTGTTTTACAGCTCAATTTTAGGAATAATAATATTATCTATTGTTAGTCGTTTCTTGAAACCTCCTAAAAGATACCCAGATTTATTTGTGCTATTAGTTTCTGTATATTCCTGTGGGCATTTCATTATTTTTTATATATATTTCAATTATAAGCAATTTTGTACACCAGGAAATATTTTATAATATCTTAAATAAAATTAATTAATTAACTTATGTGTATTGATACTATATTCTCTAATCCTTTCGCGAAATAAGTAGAAACAGTCACACTATACAATACTTAAAAGAAAATGATGTTCCACGAATTATTGCAAAGATATTTATACAAATAAAAAGCGTTATACTTGCAGAACGCGTAAATGCACGTCTTTTACAAATGATTATCAATTTATTGAAATAATATGCATACGTCCTTGAAAGTAAACGTCAACTTCTAAGAGATCGTGTATATACAGTTTTAGCAGCAAAAGAATTGTTTTGCATGATTTTCGTAGCAGATAATTATTAATATCATACTAAATAATTGTAATTGAAAAAATGTTGCATCAGTTTCATCTTTCACAAATTCGCCTGTAATCGAATATAAAATAATAAATAAAAGTTTATAAATTTTTACTTTACGATTAATGTATTCTAACATAAACGTGTAAATATTTCCGTATGTAAAATCATGTATATTCAATTACAATTTTTATAAAATCATGATGTCAATTTAAAATATAGCTTTTATTTGTTCATATTTCGCGACGTATTTTCTTGTATTTATACACAAAGAACTACAACATACTGTTTAGATTATTTATTGCCATGTTATTGTTATAATATATGCAATATCGGTAATAAATGCCGCCAACTTTACTAACAAATACTAGATGATTGCATTTTTTTAAATATTATATAATCTTCAATATGGATCTGAACTTTGTCCCATTACTGAATATTAGTTTGCTAAATTAACATAACAATATTGCTTATACTGGTTTAATATGAGTCAGTAGTAAAATAGATTTTGCTCTGTAAGCATACTGTGTGATCTGAAAAGATATTTTTATATTATGCGATAATAAACTAAATTTTAGCAAAAGCACACATTTTTTTTAGGGTAAACAACACAAGTTTTATAGTGACACATCGATTATTCCATTTTAGAGCACATTAACTAATTTTTCTCTTATTTTAAATGTTACAGGAAGTGATAGATCAGTCTGATGGTTGTGGTGCTAAATTTTCTGTAGTGGTTGTTTCGGATGCGTTTGAAGGCAAACCTTTACTACAACGTCACAGGTATCGTATTTCCATATACCTAAAAGGTTCTATTAAAGTATTTCAGAAATTCTATAAAGTCTATTTACAATTTGTTACTTGTCATATTAATATTTCAGATTGGTAAATGCAGTTTTGGAAGAAGAACTAAAAACGATCCATGCATTTTCTCAGAAGACATTAACACCAGAACAGTGGAGAAAGCAAACGAACTGATCCATTTTGCTTTAGATAAGCCAAAAAAAAGCATTAATGTCAACCGATTAAATTATAAAAGGTATACGTTATGCGTTAACATAGAATTCTTACAAATAAATAGTTACTTTACTTTGTGTTAATATTATGCTTTATTAATTTCGAAATAAAATTTTTTTCTGTTAGGTGTTACGAAAACAAAGCTAATTAAACGTAAAATGATTCAATTCAAAGTCTCTGCGCCGGGAAAAGTTATTCTTTATGGAGAACATGCTGTAGTATATGGAAAAACTGCTGTTGCAGCTAGTTTAGGTTTACGTACGATTATAGATTTCATTGAATTGCCAGAAATAGAAGAAATTATCAAGATATGTTTCCCGAAAGTAAATTTATTTGTAAACGTACCTTTACAACAAATACAGAATTTTTTCTTTACCGACAGAAATTCCGAATGCATAGAAAATCACGAAATGTTTTATAATAAAATAAAAGAGTTTGTTAGTAATATCGGTTATAGCAATTTGCAACAAAAATTTAGTTTAGAAGTATTCTTTTATCTTCTTATTTATACCGTAAAGAGAGACAAAATTAACGTAAAACCTTTTCAAATTCATTTAAATACTGAAATGGCAATTAGTTCCGGACTTGGTAGTTCTGCTTCGTTTGCAGTTAGTCTCGCCGCGTGTTTCTTGCATTGGTCGCACTTGCAAAAAAATATTTGCAAAATGTTTGATATCTCTGATTTAGAAATTATTTCGAAATATGCTTTAAATTGTGAAAGAATTATGCATGGCACTCCATCGGGAATAGATAATTCTATCTGTACATACGGATCGATAATAGAATTTAAGAAAGGTGATTATATAAAACGAATAACAGACAGTACGCAAACTATGAAAATTTTATTGGTAGACACAAGAGTTAGTAGAAGTACAAAAGCATTAATAGAGAAATTAGCAGAACTGAAGCACAAGTATCCTGCTATTATCGATCTGATTATGGATTCAATTGATAATATATCAAAAGAAGCAATTAAAATTATACAAAAAATTAATAATCTTTCAAGCTCCGATAACGAATCTCTCTTCGAAGGTTACAAAGAACTGATGGTAAGTGTTAAAACATTGTTACTGATTATGAAAAATAAACTTATTACATGTTGTGTATATTTGCAGACACTTATAAACATGAATCAAGGATTGTTAGCCACGTGTCATGTTTCGCATCCTTCTTTAGACAGGATTTGCGCAGAGGCACAAAATTATGCTTTAGCAGCCAAACTTACAGGTGCTGGTGGTGGCGGATATGCATATATTTTATTATTACCAGATACCCAGCCAGAAACTATTTCAAGTATTTCACGAAAGTTAATAGCAGATGGTTTTAATATTACGTTAACAACCTTGGGAGGTGCTGGTGTACAAATTTACAAATAATATATTAAAAATTTCTGTACATGGTATAAATAAATTTATTTATTTTTTCCACGTATTTCAGTATAATTAACATTTTTCATAGAATTATAATAAGTCGTATTCAAATATTTGTTGTAAAATTTTTTCGAATATGTAAATTTTATTACTACAAAAATACAAATGAAATTCAATAACTATTTGTTGTGTATAATTTCATTATATTTTTCTTAGCAAAAAATTTTAGCAAAAGAATCTCGACTGCAGAAAGCATTTTTATTATTACATGAATGAGCATACTTCATAGGTTCGGTGACCGAACCTGTAGTAGCGATCAGAACAAACAATTATGGTTCCTTTGAACATGAACATGAGCAAAATCTATTTTTCACGCATCGAGTATAAATTTAATCAGCTGTTTATACTCAATCGTATTAATAACATACATATGTATACATATATACACGTATGCTCATTCGTAGGAATGATAAAAATAATTTCTTTTTTTTCAATAGTAAAAACATGATCAGGGGGTCTTAAAACGTGTATTTCCGTGTAAATTTTTTTTTCATTATGGACTTTGCTTATATGCACGTGCCTATACATATAGCTCGAAACGTAAAAATGCCTGGATTGTCGAGATTCGAAATTGCATGCATCGACGCAAGGACGTACTTCAGCTGTTCAAGACTAAGAAGGAAAGGCTTCCCATTCACGTTCTTTATCGATTTTCCGAAGTGGCATGAAACGCTAACCACACGTAACACGTAACATGTGGCTCGTGCGGTGAGATATATGTCGACTTTCCCCCCATCACTCTGTTAAATGCTAGGGAAATTCGTCGTTACTGGTGTTGCCGTCGATGCACTCAATTACATATACCAAATCTGGCCACACTGCCCCACCCCTCCGTTAAACGCTAAGGAAGTTTGTCATTACTAGTGTCGCCGTCAATGCAGTTAATTATGCCAAATCTGACCACGCTGTTTTGTCGTGCAGTCTTGCGTGTCCGATAATTATACGACTTGTAAAAAAACCGCACATACAACGCTGTGATAAGTATAAGAAAACTACAAATAAATATACATTAACACGCAATGGAACTATTAACACTTTAATCGTATGCATTTATAGTATGTAACTTTAAATTGCAAATGATAACAATACTTATTCAGGGTGTAGATATTTGTTCGAGAACGGAATCAAATATTGGGCAGTGTTTCGTTCACGCGTTGAACGTTTAATTTTATTTATTTTCCAACTTTTAACGCGTAGTTGTTCGTGAATTTTTACGACTGCTAATCGTACACATCGACAAAAGTTTATATGTAGAAAAATATGGCCGATGATTACTATTTTCTGCAAAATGCTACGTTCAGCAAATATCAACATTCTGTTTAAGCGAATAAAACGGAATTTCAAATAAAATCACTCTCGTACAAGCGTTAGAATTTTAACCATGTAATCTTTTATTGCTGTTTACTTAGAAATTCTTTATCATTCTGTAAGCATTAAGTATACAGTATCAAAACATATAACCAAGATAATTGTACAGTAATTTTTGTAATTTGTACAACAGTACAGTTTCTCAGTATTTTGTCAAAACTGTTCATTGTGAAAATTCTTTTAAATATTCTAGGAATGCATGATATTTAAGGACTGTAATTTAATTATAGAATGTAAATGTTTAAAATTTATATTATAGATTTAGATTACTAACAATTATAGGTGAATATGGAATTATATGTCTTTTACAGAGAGGATGTACATTCGTTGAAGACCAAAGAAATATCTTTTGTACATAACTAGAAGTTATGTAAATAAAACGTCATTGTAATTAAGATATCGATAAGCTTATTATTTACTATAATGGAAGATACGTGCAAAGACAACAAAGTCTGCAAGCCAAATATTTGGCCATATCTGAACATAGGTTCATTAGCTGTATCATTTTTTACCAAATTGGCAACTGTCGGCGTTATTTGGGGATGTGGATATCTACATTTAAGCATAGCATGGTTAATTGTACCTGTTGCTTTAGCAGTATGGAAATCAGAACGTCGAAAAGACAGTGAATTAAAAGCAATTACTGCTCAAGCTACCGTAATGGCTAAAGAAAAAGAGTTAATTATAAGCAGATTAGACGAACTACCTTCTTGGGTTTACTTTCCTGATTTTGATAGAGCCGAATGGTTAAATAAAGTATGAAAAATATTCTTTTTATGATCCTATATAATTTATATTGACCCTTTTGATTTATATGAAATTTTTCATACGAAGCATTATTAATATTCTATAAAAAAAACATGTAAAATATATTTCTTCCTTATTTTTATAATAAATGTGACCTAGTACAATGTTAATTACAAACATCAAATTTCGAAATTTTATAGAGCAGCAAGAGGGTTAATCTCAATTAATATTTTTTATATTTTAAGGTTTTATATAAAGTTTGGCCAAGCATAAATCATTTTGCTCGAGAACTATGCAAACAGAGTATAGAACCTGCTATCGTTGAAAAATTAATAGAGTATAAAATAAAAGGATTTCAGTTCGAAAGATTAGTCTTGGGTCGCATCGTAAGTTGACTTTAATATATCAATTAATGTTTTTATATTTTCTGTGAATATATTATACGACTAATTTTCCTTTTGTATTTAAAGCCTTTAAAAATTTATGGAATCAAAGCATACGATAAAAATACTTCCAGAAACGAAGCTATAGTAGATGCTGATGTTATGTGTGTATATGCATTAATAATAATGTTATGTATTTGTATCAATATTTTTGATCTTGATATTTTAACTGTTATTTGTTTAATACCATAGGTATGCCGGTGATTGTGACATTACTTTTTCTGTTGGCAATATAAAAGGAGGCATTAAGGATTTTCAGGTAAAGAACATCGAATAAACCTGCTTAGTATGCATGTTTCAGTAACTATGAGTTTACTTTTAAAATAATTTTCAGATTCGCGGAATGATGAGGATCGTCATGAAACCATTATTACCTATTATGCCTTTAGTTGGTGGCGTGCAAGCGTTTTTCTTAAATCCTCCGGCTGTTAACTTTAATTTAATAGGAGTTGCGGATGTGCTCGACTTACCCGGATTTAAGTAAGAAAATCTTCGTGTATCGCCGTTTAAATAAAACTCAAATAATCACATATCTTTTTCTACAGTGAAATTTTAAGAAAAACAATAGTGGAACAAATAGCAGCGTTTGTCGTACTACCAAATAAAATTGTTATACCTCTAAGTGAAACAGTTCCAGTTGAATCATTGAAAATGCCAGAACCTGAAGTGAGTAGTTCTTCGTTTATTATAGTTTAAGACGTTCCATTACGATATTTATAAGATTCCGAAAATTATTTAAATTGAATTATTTATTACTACTAATGACATTTTAGAATCAATATAAAGAAACATATTTTTTTACATTAATAGATATAATATTTATTTATAGAAAAACACGAAAATATATATATATATATATTTGAATAGCAAACGATTTTTTTAATTTGAATGAATTTTTTTTAGGGAGTTTTAAGAATTCACGTAGTAGAAGCAAAACATCTCATGAAAAAAGATATTGGACTGTTGGGTAAAGGCAAGTCTGATCCATATGCTGTTGTAAACGTTGGAGCACAAGAATTTAGAACAAAAACAATAGATAACACTGTAAACCCAAAGTGGGATTTCTGGTGCGAGGTACGTACAATATTCTCCGATATGACGAACTATACATCAATAGTATTTAATGCATGTGCTTTGCAATAATTTTTTTTCTCGTAAGTTCGTTAAAATTTCAAGCACATGTCTTTTATCTGGTAAGACATGATATATCGTTTAAATAAATGAAAGAATGCAATACAATAAATATCTATTATCGACGAGAATGGAACAAAGTAGAAGAAAATTTCGCTCGTTCATTATTTTCTCATTCAGTCATATTTATATTTGAATTATAAATTGTTACCTTGTTATCGTTTTCTATTTGTTTTTCTTACGCACAAATATGTATGTCCACGTTCTTGTTTTAGTTATAAGATGTTGCTGATCTAACGCCATGACCTGTTTTTTTTCTTTTTTTTTTAAGCTAATTGGCAAACTGTAATTTTACTTGTGTTTATATAAATTATCGTCGTACTTACAGTGGGTGCAATATAATTAATAATTCGTATACACGGATCGGAAACATCTTAACTCGTGTCAATTTAATTTAGTTTCTTAATTTGGTATGTGTGTGTGTGTATGTGATATGCTATGTGGGATTAGTGTGCCGTGACATCTGCGATCGCTCAACAAATTACTCTGCTGCTATGGGACTATGACGACACCAAGGGCGATGAAAGTCTTGGAAGGTAGGAACATATTGTTTCAATCAAATATTGTTTCGACATTTTGTACAGAAGGTACAAAATTAGTACTAATTGTTACATTTGGTGTATGATATTATATTATTAAGATATTTGAAAATAGATACAGGTGATCTATTTTCAATTATCATTTGATTATCATCTACATAACATAATTGTTATAGCAACATACGGTCTACCCATTCGCCAAATTGATTAACTTCACAGAAGAAAAATATAGAAATTTACAAAGTAATATACATACTTTCTTAAAATTACCTTTAAAATTTAAATTTCTTTTTGTCAATTTATAGCGATGATCATTAAGGATCGAGTGCTTTGCATTATAATTTTAAAAAGTTCAGAAAGTGAAGTTAAACACTTTGGCTTGTAAATGGCTGTAAATATATTTATTTATTGACCGCGTGCAATTTGCATAAAGTGTAAAAAGCGTGTTACGTCACAGTGACGTTAAATATATTTATATCGCCGCATTCGGAGGCTTTTTTACCCATTGTAGATTATAATCCATATTTACATATTAAAACGATCATTGTTATTCGTAAAATACGAGCACGCTAATCTTGTATTGCTTTATATGCTATCATTTATAATAAGGTGTGGTTTGGGACTGCTTGTACACGTATCGCTTTACACAGAGTTAACATTTATTTAATACTTTATGTTAAAACTCTTAACAATAGAGTTTGGGTGTATTCTAATAAAACCTGGTTATTATTTTAATGCTGGTATTGGTTTTATACCTGTTATTAGAACGATTTGTTTGCTTCAGTTATATTCATAGTCATTTTATGGGGCACACATATATTTTATATTTTCTACACATTTTTCACAAAAACTTTAAATACAAAATTTTCTTAATTTCAAAGTGGAAATGTATCTGATTTGTCTATCTTTTATATATTGAACTTTTTTAAGGCTATTTGAAAGGTAACTAAGTGGTTTTTGTATTTACTTTGCATAAAAATAATACCTACTTTAATTAAACGTTTGTCACGCATTGTACATATAACTTCTGCAGTTTTAGGTGTGAACGCTATATTAGCACGATTTTTTCCTTTTTAAATTTCTCACAAATAATAGATTCATTTTTATTATACGTTCTAACAACCTCAGCGTGTGATTTTTGTTGTATCTGTATCGAATTAATAGATTTTATCGTTTTGTTTAACCGAAACACTTTACTGCTTCCTTTTAACATTTAAAACTCGTAGGTCAACCGAAGATGCTACGTTTTGTATAGCATAGTCACTCCAATTCTTTTTTTATCATAGATTGGTTGGTAATTTGTTAATATTTATGCTTCTAGATACATGTTATAATTGTATTTAATTCAATTGTAAATATAATATCTTAGTAGTTCTCGATGTTTGTTCTTAACTTTATGCGATGGTTTCATGAGAGTGATTAGGTGACCATAATTGATAAATATAAAACAAAGCTAGAATTCGCGAATAAGGGTGTTCTGCTATATTGAATTCTGAATCGTGTAAAACGTAATATTTTACAGTTTTCAATGTTTATTCTTAATTTTATGTGATGGTTTCGCGAGAGTGATTAGGTGACTGTAATTGACAAATAAGAAACTAAACTAGAATGTATGATGACAGTTTATAGTGGAAAAGAGCTTGGGAGCCTGTTACAACTCACTGGTTGTCCATCTTTTTGATAAAGACAACGCTGGTCAAGACGATCCACTTGGCAGGTATTGCTACTTGTTGCAAGTATTAGTGGGTTGCCCTAAAAGTTTCTTTCTGTATAATATTTTATGTTCTACTTTATATTACCGAATTATACTTTCGATTACCTTCGTCCGTCTCCCCGGAAACCCCCCAATCTTTCGTGGCTTGCCAGCAGAATATTGTTCCAAGCATACTTTTACACCATCTATACAACTAAATTGTTTTTCGAAAATTTTTTTTAACCAGAATAGATTAGTCAATTTTAAAATAGTATAACTTTTGAACTACTAGATCTACAGCATAAATATAATACTTTTTTGTATAAAAAGGTAATATTTAAAAATTACAGAGTTCCATTTAAAAGAAGAATGCAGTTGTATTTTTTACATTTAATTTGTGCATCGTTCGACGTCGTTTAATTTTACCTAATAATGACATTTCGTTGTATCTTTAGAGAAATAGCTTTTCTCAGTTCCGTGAGACATTATGTATATCCTAATTAATAGAAAAACCGCATTTTGAACTCGTGAACTCTTTCCTGCAAAAAGAATGTGTTCTACATTCATAAAACGCGAAAGAAACTTTTTTGACTACCGAGTAGATTTTTTCCAAAGAATAAATTGCATTGAAAATTGTATGCAATTAGCATAGGGGAACGTTTGCTCTTACACGATTTCCGTAGATAGCGTGCTTGTAAATTTGTAGTATTTTTTAAATAAAAATTCTATTGTTATTATGGCGCATGTTGGAAACTTATAAAATCGTAGTTATTCTTTATTGTGAAGATAGTATGAAATATGTATATTACGTTCCGTTTACAAATACCAGTGAAATAAAAATCCATGTCACCGCATTACTCTTTTAGTCGATAGTAAATTATTCGTTCGACGAGACGATCACTTTGCCTATAAAATTCTATAGTGCTGATTATATATGACTATGAATGTACATAATAGAGAATTTATTGTTTAATCGTGAAAGGAATGGCATGAAAGCAATAAGTAATATTTAGCTATTATGGCATGGGTGCTTCATACTATGCACGAAGTATACGAAAAATTTCATGCGTTATAAACTTCAGCTCGTTAATCATCTCGATACGCTTGTATAATTATCATGATTATAAATAATAATTAGAATATTATATATTTGATAAGATATATAAAGCCCTACATAGATTGTTTTCTTATGTTGTATAAATGTAGGGCTACCATCGAAGTCATTCGGGTGAAGAAAAAGGGAAATATCGATACGGTGAGTGGAAAATACAGGGTGTTCGGTCAACCGTGGGAAAAATTTTAATGGGAGATTCTAGAAGCTAAAATAAGACGAAAATCAAGAATACCAATTTGTTAATGGAGGCTTTGTTAAAAAGTTATTAACGTTTAAAGTTTCACACGTATTGAATTTTTTTCTCGAAAATGCGCAGGATTTCGGGGGTATGTCTATTGACCAAAAATGCTTGTAATTGAACCCCGCAACTGAAAATAATTTTTTTAAAAGGATTTGAAATTTTTTAATTTCGTCAAAAAATTTGTCCCCCTTCCTGAATTTTTTTCTCGAAACTGAGTAGGATTTCGGGGGTATGTCTGTTGACCAAAAATGCTTGCAACGGACCCCTGCAACTAAAAATAATTTTTCCAAGACGATTCGAAAGCCTTTTTTTTCACCCAAAACTTTCTGCACCTACTCGATTTTTTTTCTCGAAAATGGATAGGATTTCGGAGGTGTGTGTATTCACCAAAAATGATTGTAATTGATGCCCGCAACCGGAAATAATTTTTCCAGAACGATTTGAAATTTTTGAATTTAATTGTTAATAACTTTTTAACGAAGCCTCCATCGACAAATTGGTATTCTTGATTTTCGTCTTATTGTGGCCTCTAGAATCCCCCATTAAAATTTTTCCCACGGGCGACCGAACACCCTGTATAGTATAATTATCGCGGCAATAATAAAGATCTATTTTATTTAGTGGGTTTCGTTGGAGCAAGCAAAACATGGTATGGTTCATCTACGACTAGTATGGTTGCAACTTTCGAAAAATATCGCTGACCTGAAAGCCGTACGTATTTCTACAAAGTTATAAGTTTGATCGTTCGAAATCTATTTGTATATCGTAATTTTTAATACATGCAGGCGTTGATCGAAACTCAAGAACTTCGTGTAACGTCGATGAGTACGGCTCTTCTAACACTTTACGTCGATTCAGCTAAAAATTTACCAGTAAGCATGCGATCCTTTAATTTTAACTAAAAAGATTAGATTAAAGTTCAAGAATGTAACATTATGTTACCAAATTTTAGTGCGTACGGGGGAATAAACAACCTGATGTTTTTCTGGAAGCAAGCGTGGGTGGAAACACAAAACGAACAGGTACTATATTACGTTCCTGCGATCCAGTATGGGAACAAGGTTTCACCTTTTTAGTCAGCAATCCAGAGACCGGCGTTTTACATATAAAGGTTACACACATGTTACAAAGAATTGGATTCCTTTATTTTTTATCATAAACATTATATTTCTACGTGTATTGAATTTTAGATCACGGATGAAAAAACTACTTTTATAGTCGGAGAATTGAGTTGTAATATCTCTTCGCTTTTGGGAGAAAATAATCTTGAAGTTGCGCAACAGCCCTACGATCTACAGAAGGCTGAGGCTGACAGTAAATTAATATTGTCTATGTCGTTGAATGTACGGTTTCGTCGATTCGTGTATATACAGTTGAATCTCGATGACTTGAACCTTCTTTTTTTTTTTTAAATAGTTCTATGATTCGATATATTTTTATTTCCCTTTGATTTCGATTTATCGAGGTTCGACTGTACATGTTTTTCACGTAAGATGAAAACTTTCTGATGCATTTATGTACGCATTTTCGATCACAGATTTTGAAATACGAAGAACCCGAGTGTGTTTCGGAGGAGGACGATGACGATCATGATATTAACCAACTGAATAAAAGAATCGAACGTCAAGAATCAAATATCAGCAATACGTTATCTTCTAGTCGTAAGTGTACCGCTTACCTAATCGTATTTACAATGTACAAAATGTTACTTTTCTTAATGTATATTTAATGATCTACTGTATATTTTTCAGTTCCACCTAGTCCATTGAAAAGGCAACCTTCGAAAGAATCAATCAACAGTTTAACACAGGCTACCAAGTCAGGTGCAGCAATTATATCCGAAGAACCGGTTACCATAAACGAAGAAATAATCGTCACAAATACTGCTCCATCTTCTCAGACCGGGAGCGCTCAGTTAATTCATAGAAATCCGAGCGTAATGTCATCCGCGGGCGAATCAAAATTAGGACGAATAATGATATCTTTACGTTACAGTGTACAAAGGCAGAAACTTATAATCGTTATACATAAAGTAGCGTAAGTAAATTGTTAAAAAAGAGAATTAGAGAAAAGAGAATTAATTCAACGAGTCGTTAATTGAATTGTTTTCATGTTACAGTAATTTACCTTTGCCAGCCAATGATCCACATAATATACCGGACCCATACGTGAAGCTCTACCTCCTTCCCGACCGCTACAAGGAGACCAAACGTAAAACGGCAGTGATGAAGGATAACTGTAACTCGGTATTCGACGAACAGTTTGAGTACGTTGTGTCTCAAGCTGATTTAAATTCGCGCACGTTAGAAGTGTCGGTGTGCACCCAAAAGAGCTGGTTGTCTACCGGGAGCAAAGTAATGGGCCAAGTCCATTTAAATTTGAGTGAAATCGATCTTACAAAGCCGTTCACGAGCTGGTACGATTTGCAACCAGAGACTAAGGATTAGAAAATGAGGAAAAGCAAGTGGAGGTTTTCCCAGTTGCTTGTGTGTTTTTGAATCTCTGCATAGTGTGGTCTCTTCGAATATTAATAGCTTAAGGAATGTGATCGAACTATACAAATTTTGCGTAATGCATACAAAGAAATGTTTAGATATCACCGATATAATAATCACGAACATTGTGAAAGTTCTGTGAAAGTGATAACGATTACGATTATGTATTTATACTTGGGCCGTCCACTGTCTGCTTTTAGTTCTATAGGAATGTTGCTTACTGTTTTTTTTTTTTTTTTTTTTTATGTACTTTCTCTAATAGTAAGTGCCATAAAAAATTATCTGTTGTTACCAGAGTATATACACGATGTGCACAGGAATATTTATTTACATGCAGAATTTTTCTACGATGCACATAATATTACATTTGCTACTTACAAAGTGCGTGATATAGCATTTTACATAAGAATATACTAGTTATTTTTTTTTTTCATTAATAAATTAATGAATTAATTTATTTGTAATTATATTTGCAACTACAAGTACTGGATATTTGTATTTTTGCTTTTATTGTGATTAACTATCTCGTTAACCTTGACGCTTTATTACTAATCGTATACATGACAAAATTTATAAATCTTAAATGATAACTCGTTGATTTATAACGTATACGTTATAGCATTAATTACGAAAAAAAAAACAATACAACAGCATCATTTAAATGTGTGCTGTTAATATATATACTATTACGTCAGATTAATATAATATGTATGTTATATTTATACCAGAGTTTTTGCTATATATATATATCTTTCCGTGTATATTGATAGATACCAATTACAATGTTACAAGTTATCAATGATAATAAAGAATAAATGAAAGCATTTTAAATTGAAATTTTTTAGAGTTTTTTTCTACAATCAGATCAGTTCCATGGAGCCATCGCCAAGGAAACACAGCAGTAGTAAATAAGAGTGGCGCCATTCTGTTGTAACGATGTCAGGTTGCATAAAGTGTTATTAATTATTTACTTAAAATTATATTTGATGGATTAATTGTACAACCTTTCTGCTTTTTTGTTACAAGATGCCACGTGATCGTGAGCTACCCTGTCTACCAGGGTACAATTTCGATAAAAACGTAAGAGTTTTTTGAATCGTATAACATTTACGTACGATTGACCGATGGAAACGACAACCCACAAGTAGAGGACAATCCTCAAATTGTGTATTAAGATATTCATGTACAAAAAAAAAAAATATTTAAATTATATGGTGTATTTTACTTATTTAGCTTGGTCGAACAAGATTTCATAGGGATCAATATTTCGGTAAGATACACGATGGAGTTTATTATTTATTGGACAAGGCGGATAAAGGCGATTATGTTAGCTATCCGTCCATTTATCCTCGCGGAGAAGCACAAGAATTACCGCCGTGGATTGCTTACAATGGCCAAGTACGATAATTATCAAATTAACAGAATTAAATCGATTTACTTTACGGACTACTTGGCCGATTTTAATGGCTTTGAAATATATTAAACGTATTATATTCCCGAGTATTTTGGATGTAAAAGAAATTAATTCAGCCGCTCACGAGCTAAAATAATTAACTCCACTTTCATAAATTTGAATGTTAACTTGATAGATATAACTTCTAACGAAAATACTTAAATTATTCTATTTTTTGTATTTCTTATGTTTTTTTTTAGAGATTGATGTTCAAGGCCTTTTTTCAAGAAACCGTTCAAGAGAGATGGAAAACAGCTTATCAAATTCGTGTAGTAAATATTAGTTTCTTCTTGGAGGATGGCACAATGAAAATATCTGAACCTTCCACGGAAAATAGTGGTCTTGAACAAGGTTCAACGGTGCATTGTTATCTCGATTATTTGTTATTATTACTTATTATTGCTTTTCAACTATTATTCTTTATCATATTCACAGAAAATGTATGTCTTTTGCTACGTTACGTCGTAATTTTTTAAGAAAACCCCCGATAGTTGAACACGTATCATTGATTTCTCTTATTGCTTCTCTTCCTGTTAAAGAAACGTAATTTTATTGTTATAAAACTACATTTGCACAGGTGTTTTACTCAGGCGACAGAGAATATCAATGCCGGATCCAGTCAGATACAGATATTACGATATAATTGATTTAAATATCGGCAAAGAACCGGAAATATTTGGGAGGGTGTACAAAATCGTCGATTGCGATAAATTTACCAGACGATTTCTAAATCGCATGGGAATTTTAGTTCCGGATCCGATCGAAATACCAAAAGATCCTTACACGGAATTACGAAGATTTGTAAGCTAAACAAATATTGTGCATCGCACAAACAATTAGAGAATCGTCTATTTGAATGACATCTTTTATTTCTCATATTTGGTTCGTTTCCCTGATACATTTACTATTTAATCATTCAATCGGAAAACAGGAAACGTTTCCGAAAAAACCCAATCGGAGGGTCGATACTCGAGGCGATTTTATTAAGTATGATAAACAAGTATTACGGTTCTACGGCTATTGGGACGATACTGATAATCTTTATGGCGTCGTTCACGATTTGGAAATTCATTACTATCTTGCGGATAACACGATGGAGATAAAAGAGAATGTACCCCCGAATTCCGGACGAGATTCTGGTTTTATGTTTTTACAACGAATGAAGGTTCCAAAAGTAAGGTTTTTTCTTGTCTATAACAAAATTTCTGTTTTATGCTAGATACAGAGTGTTCGGCCACTTCTGGGAAAAATTTTAATGGGGGATTCTAGAGGCCAAAATAAGACGAAAATCAAGAATACCAATTTGTTGATGGAGGCTTAGTTAAAAAGTTATTAACAATTAAATTCAAAAATTCCGAATCGTTCTGGAAAAATTATTTTCGATTACGGGGGTCAATTACAATCATTTTTGGTGAATAGACATACCCCCGAAATCCTACCCACTTTCTAGAAAAAAATTCGAGATGGTGTAAAATTTTTCGACGGGAAAAAAAAATTTCAAATCGTTTTGGAAAAATTATTTTCGATTGCGGGGGTCAATTGCAATCATTTTTGGTGAATAGACATATCCCCGAAATCTTGCGCATTTTCGAGAAAAAAATTCAGTACGGGCTGAACTTTAAACGTTAATAACGTTTTAACAAAGCCTCCATTAACAATTTGGTATTCTTGATTTTCGTCTTATTTTAGCTTCTAGAATCCCACATTAAAATTTTTCCCAGGGGTGGCCGAACACCCTGTATATGCAGGCACTTGAAATCATGTATTCGGTAGCGTATGATTGAGTTTCTCCAATTTATCCCCACTTTTCCTATAGAATCAGAATACATATTATTTTCATTGTAAAAATGTTGGGAATTAATGGGTAAATCTTTGATTTTTCGATACAGTTCTTCTCCGAGTTGGAACCGATTGGCGCCCAGGATTTTTCTACCATTTTAAATACCATGGATGACGACACAGCCCATGGTTACTACTTGGTAGATCCTTTGAACACTGGAAAAGTTCGTAGGGACATTTATAAAGACAACGAGCTTAGTATCGGTGCTCAAATAAATATTTTTGGAAGGAAGATTGTTATAACGGATATGGATGCTTTCACGAAGGAATATTATAGGTGAAACACAGTATAGAGTATGTCCTGTATTTGTTCAGGGAACAATGAATATATTATTTTTGTTTGATCGTAACGAAGGGTGAAGTATGGCATGGACGATTTCACGGCTCTGGAGAAACCAAAGAAAAGCGACGAAAATTGTACGAAAGTGGAGAAATATATTCCACCATACAACGGATTTGGTTCCTACGATGATTCTCTTGGAAATTGTTTCACCGTGATGCCAAAGCCACCCAAAATGGACATTATTAAATTTTTTAATTACGATAAGTACGCGCGTAACGAAATAAATCCACGGCGACCTTTTAACGGAGTTTTTTGATCAATTCTTTCCGTACAATTTTAGGCAAGGTTTCGACAGTTATGTTTTGAGATTCAGAGCCACGATGATATCGAACATCCCGGAAAATAGAGACAGATTGTTTATTATAAGAGTTTTTCTCATGGACGATACGATATCCATTTTCGAATTGGGAAGAAGAAACTCAGGCAAAATTACATTTTTAATTGATTATTTAATTAATTCCTTCTAATTCCAATTACGAATCATTATAGTTTAATATTTCTTGTAACGATCGTACATTATCGCGTATTTGTAGGTTTCAGGCGATGTCTATTCCAGAAAAGAATGCCAGTGATGTTACCTTATCAAGAGATATTTACAAACAAGAAACCGAATTATTACAAACCGAATGATTTCTATATTGGAGCTCGTGTTAACTTGAACCATTTCATTTTTCAACTCATCTCGGCCGATGTTTACGCTCTTCGTCACATGGAGCTACATTGCGACAAGGTCTATACTCTAAAATATGCGATTTATGTCCGTCGCTAAATCTCAGAAATATTAAAACGCAGTATTATTTAGTTCCCGCAAGCTAACATCAAATTAATAATGGGAAAATTACGTGAAATTTTGAAACCAGTTTATAAGGAATTTATACAGTACTATACATCCATGACATTGGTCGACGAGGATTTAAAAATATTGCCGTACGAGAAACTCAGGTATCTCTTTGGGTTATTTAACACTGTGTTTCTATTTATTAATAATATCTTAATTTATTGCTTTAAACCCAATTCAGAGAAATGATATGCAAGTATTCAGAAGGTAAAATAACGGAACACGAGACAATTACGATAGCTCGACACTATTCCTCGCACGAGAAAAAAGAATTTTATGCTCGGGAATACGTAAGGTAATCAAGCTTTATATAAATGGCGAATCACCAGATATTGCCGTCTAATTACGTTGTAAGTTAACACTTTTTACAGAAGACTAATGCACACTGAACTATTGCGATCTTTGTGGAACGACCTCGATCGATTGGAAGAAGATCTTCGTCATTGGGACAGGGGTAGAACAGGATTCTTACCACGCGACACAATATATACTGTACTTTGTGGATCCCGAATACCAGCCGACGTGGAACTAATCCATTCTACGCTCGATCAGTATGTACATATAGTAACAGTCAGATGTTTTCGGATATCCTTTTATTCGGTCAATTGCGCATAGTTATTATGAAATTATCTACTGACCAATTTCGACCGATTCTGAGTAAACAATTTTAAATTTAGCATTCACAGCAATGAGGAGGGAAAATTAGATTACAATGATTTGCTGCGGTTCATGAACGTGAAGCTCGATCCTGTTCCTCCTGTATCGCCTATAAATATCAAGGTACTTTTATTTACATTTTATTATAACGTTATCGGATCCGTTTTAAATTTTGTGTATACGATCTCGATACTTGTATCTTCTAATAATTGCTTTCAGAATTTAAATCTACCATAGATAATTTTATTACTCAAAGTTTTAATAGCGAGCGTTCATATTAATTTCGAATTATCTGTCCCAGATATTATACAAGGATTATATGTATTGTCACATGATTCACAGACAGCGCTGTGGTGGGCGTCCGAGGAGGAACCAGATTGCGGTACCGGTATAAATTGGTGTGCTTTTGTCAAGGACTTGGATATCAAAGACGAAGAAGATCCCGATGAAAGACCTAAAGTCTTAGATCCGAAATGTGTCGCACTGAATGCTTAACGTAATGGTAACAATTTTAATAATAATAATTTAGAAAGGACCAAATTAAAAAATGGATCAATGCAAAATTAATTTGCTTAAAAAAATGATTTTAACAAACACAGTACGTATCGTTCTCCACTCGTGGAGGATTTCCAAATAATAAAAATGATAATCGACATTTTCAAGACGAATAAAAAATATGCTTTTATATATCAAGTAGAATTTATTGTAGAATATAATTTGCATATAATACGTCAAATATAGTAAATTATTTACATTGTACTAATCACATTTATGTCTACCATGCAGCTAAAGCAGTGTTGATCGATCATGGAAATGATATATCGTAATGTTTCAATAATTTATAATTAACCGACCGACAACACTGTGCTGTATTCGTAACGTATCGATGACAGAAAGTTCAATAAATAGGAAATTATATAAACGAAGATTATACGAAGTACTAATATTAATCGTGTTTCTGTAGATACTATCATCACCGATGATTTTTATATGCTTAAGTAATCGTAACTGTTCGGTTCGCGTCGACGCAATTACGATTGCATCTCTAAAAATTGCTATAAATACGGGTTTCGTAATATTTTCCAATTCTTTGAAATTCTGACGACAATTAATCATATTATATAAATAAGTTTGATCGTTTAAACGTAATGGCGGACTGTATTCGCAAAGCCCCCCATGAATAATGCAAATGTGTTTCTCGTTTGAACTCGACGAGGATCCCGGTTTTTTTTTTTTCGAAATTTTCCGTTTTCGTGCATTTATTTGCATTCGTAGGTCTTGACGATTTTCCTGCACGTCTTGCACTTTACGTAACAGCAGCTGACGTACTTGCAATCGCATCTTTCCAAAACTTCCTCCGTTTTGGTAATATGGCCGCGTCCGCAACAGAGATACTCGCAACCCTCGTAACCGGAACTGCTTCCGTTACATTGCCTGGAGAAAAAGAATCATAATTTGATTTTATAAATTATCATCGTTCTACGATATTAATACATATTCTATAATATAGATGGTGCGACGTCAAACATAGTAATATTAAAATCAAGGTGATTGCTTGCGTAAAAGACAAAAATATAGAATAAAATGTTTCGTTGCGAATTGGAATTCGAATTGCAAAAGCGTAAGCAGCGTGTTTGCATCCCCACTCCTGTTGCAGTCCGCTGTCTCACCATTGGTCGAGAACGGTGAGGAAGATTGGTGACAGCCAATCAGCGGACTGCAGAAAAATTGGGAACGCAAAGACGCTGTGGCTTCTTCTCGTGGAAGGACAATTGTAAAATAGCGAAGAAGGTAGACGAACAAGACTAGAACGAGAGAAAAAGAGAAATAGTGTGCGTCGAGGACAGAAAATATTCCATCGCGAGGGTAGGTTCCAGGTTTCAGGTTATTTCTTATATGGATACGAAGGGCCATACCTCTAGGCCCTGTAACATCAGTGTATTCCGTATACCATTTCTTATTGTCTCTGCCTTTCTACGATCTCTTTCTTTAATCTCGTAAATATTCCGAATACCGATATGTGTTAATAGTTATTTAATTACGGACGAAGTGGTTATAAAAGGTATCCTTGAATTTTGCCCAGAGTCTAAACTATGGTATTGAAGTTTAAAAGTCTTATAAATTAATCCTAGACAAAGAGTAATTAGTAAATTATTAAGCTTTGGTTTATCAAAAGGGTAGAAATATGATGTTACTCTCTCTGTCGCATATTATTGCCTTCTCTTTTTAATTTCTGTTATCTCTTCGAATTCGATCGCGTTGTCACCTACTGACGAAACTAGAGTACTATTTCTCGACAAACTTGGGCGTTCTGCCGTAGATAGCAGTGCAATCGACCAGAAAGAGATAGTGATAGTGTGCGACAAGGAGAGAGAGAGAGAAATTCTCGAATTGTCACTGTTCTACACTTGATAAAAAAACTGAATAAATTATTAAAGAAAGTAATCACGGATGAAGTTATAATAAATGATAACTATTTATTTCGGAATAATATGTTTGTTTACAAAAATTATAATCGATCGATCGTATAACATTGCCTCGAAGTGTGACTTATATAAATGATCGCTACTGGAATTATCGGCTGTCGAAGTATCATTAATAATTAATTTAAATGAAAAATTTGTGGAAAAATGACTTTAACGATGGCACGGATCTATTAAGAAACTAGAAATGCACAGAAGTATTTAGTAATATGATTTGTCTTCTTTCTCTCCTGCCTTGTTGCTTTTTCATTTTAATCATTTGCTCCTATGAACGTTGAATCCACGAAACTTTAAAAAGATTCTAGAAAATACGGACTTATTCGTTCCTTTATTTTTTTTCTTTTCTATTTATTACTCTTGAAAATGTGTAGATTTGATAGAAATACGGATAAATACTCTGTAACAGAAAGTTATTTAATGGATTAATCGCTGATGGATTCGAGCAAGAGTTTGACTCGGAAGAGAAATTTGTTAATATAAATTAAAAATAAGAAATTAAAATTATTGTATCTTTCTAACGATAAAATTCATATTATGGAATTCTCTATGGTTCGAGCTCGAGGTTTATAACAGCGCTAGTTCGGATAGTAGAATAGTCTTGTGACAGCGAATTATTGAGCTATATTGGTGTTCTGTGAAGGACCCTACTGTATTAGAAATGAATAAAATTGCAGGAAAGAGGGTTTAAGCTTACAGTACCTGCCGATAGTTCCAAGACTTCCCTTCGATTTATCGGGTAGGCAGTAGTCCGGGCTTTTAGTGGTGTACAAGAGATTATCGTGATGATACAATGGCGGCAGCCGTCCGCCTGAGCTTGGTCGAACCTCCGCCGCGGTTGTGTATCGTCGAAGAAGACGATTCCCTGCGGCCGAGGGTCCCGAAGAACCGAGTCCTCTCCAGCAGGTACGCACGCTGCACGATCCGGATACACCGTGGCACTTGCATTCCAAGGTCAACGATTGTTCCACAGCCTTGTAACAATAGTATCCGTAACGTTAATATACAGGGTTTTCGGCCACCCGTGGGAAAAATTTTAATGGGGGATTCTAGAGGCCAAAATAAGACGAAAATGAAGAATACCAATTTGTTGATTGAAGCTTCATTAAAAAGTTATTAACAAAATTATTAATAAAATTTCTCCACTTACTGAATTTTTTTCTCGAAAGTGGTTAGGATTTCGGGGGTATGTCTATTAATAAAAAATGATTGTAATTGACCCTTATAACCAAAAATAATTTTTTCAGAATGATTTGAAATTTTTTACTTTTGTCGAAAAATTTTTCCATTTTACTGAATTTTTTTCTCGAAACTGGTTAGAATTTCAGGGGTATGTCTATTGATAAAAAATGATTGTAATTGACCCTTGCAACCAAAAATAATTTTTTTATAATGATTTGAAATTTTTTAATTTCGTCAAAAAATTTCTCCACTTACTGAATTTTTTTCTTGAAAGTGGTTAGGATTTCGGGGGAATGTCTATTAATAAAAAATGATTGTAATTGACCCTTGCAACCAAAAATAATTTTTTTATAATGATTTGAATTTTTTTAATTTCGTCGAAAAATTTGTCAGTACTTATGGAACTTCAAACGTTAATAACTTTTTAACGAAACCTCACTCAACAAATTGCTATTCTTGATTTTCGTCTTATTTTACCCTCTAGAATCTCCTATTAAAATTTTTCCCCGAGGTATGTATATTCGTTATTTCTCTTTATAATGTCTTTTAATTCGTGTACATCCTTGCATTACATAGAGTAACATTTCGATTATTTTACCAACGAGTTTACAATCAATTGCAGAATCTATAGATATGCAGGGAATGGTTCGCCTTAGCAATAAGCACTGATAATGTTAGAAATGAATATATCAGTAGTACGACGCAATACTATGTTCTCGGTTTCGTATTACTTTATACTAATACAAGGTGTTTTTAATAGGTCGGCTGATGCATCGTTCCGGATGAATCCGCCGTGTAAGGACTTCCGGAAAAGTGGAGACCTCAAACCAGAGCCTCCGATCCCGAAGACGCACGCTGTAATGTTCCCGAAATTTTGGCAAATTGCTGAAGATACGCGAGCACAAACTCAGGCTGGGAAAGCCTCGTATTTAATCTCATATCTCGTACAAGGTATCAGCGTGTTTGTATAAAATATTACAGAATCATTCCCGCCAGAAAGCGTGTTAATTACCCTTCGACCTGCCCGGTTGTTGTGCATATTAACAGCGTGCATAAACTTGGCTGTTGCACCGGTACCAGGAGGTGTCGCGCCCTGAAGAAATCTTTTGGCCATCCGTGACGCTGATCGAACATCGTCCCCGCAGCCGCCCCACTTGAAAGAGTTCCTGGCGGACAACGTGGTGAAAGAGACGGACGTCGCGGTGAAGGACGACGGGGAAATCAACGCGGACGGCGAAGGAGGCTCCCTTCGTGGTGGCGTGGCGCAAGAACAGGCCGCGAGACTTCCCAGCGCGCATCCCCTTGCCAGCCTCCACACTGCTGCAGCAGCCGACATAGCATACACGAAGGCTTGTTCCCTTGTTCCTGTTTAACAAACAAAAAGAAAATATTAGGTCGTCCCCTCGCGACGAGTTTTCTGCTACAACTTAACACTTTGTCGGCACTTATTGCACTTTTTAGATGAAACTCTATGAATGCGGGAGCACTATTCGATGTAGTTTTTTAAGCTCTACAAAATAGTATTAGGGTACTTATGCCATAAATCTAACAGTTCGAGAGTTATGGCAATTTAAAGTTGATTAAATTATTTCACTTTAAATTGTTATAAATTATCACTCTTGATTTTCTTCAAAACTTCTTTGATGTTTTATTAAAATGTAGATCAATACTTTTCATTACAAACGTTGACATTTTTAAATTGTTTATAAGGTGCGGTTTTATTATACGCTAATAAAAATATTCGATCAAGCTAATTATCGTTCCGTGAGCCAGCGTGGATTCCAAATTTCGTGCTTCGACGCAGTATCTGTTCGTTTAAAAGTATGATACTGGGATTTCCCGGTAATTCCGAATATCTGGAATTAACTGTACAAGAAAGCGTATCTTTTCGACGCACCGAAATTAAATCGGTAATAGCACTGTTCGGGACGTATTCATAATTTCCCCTCTTTGTTGCAGATTCGAAATAATTGAACGAAAGCTGATTAGCGTGCTGACGTACTGGGTATGAAAAGGGAGGCGCCTCGAGTTCCCAAACAGATATCGGGCATCTCTGTTTTCTCATCGGCAATAAAATTCAAGCTAGGCTTCTTGGTTTCTCGTTAACGGAAGATCCCCTTTCAAGGTACTCTTTTATGTATAATATAATTATCATTAAATGCGAACGATTAATCTGGGGGGGTAGAACGAACGAGAAAGGACCGGAAGCACCGCTTTGGTAATTACTACTAATTGAGGTCTTCCTATTTATCTTGAAATTCTTCAAAGGACGCACGTATTCGATCCGTATTCCATGTCTCTGATATTTTCATTTTATGCGTACGTTATAAAATTTATACTGAAGTAGTACGAGGGTCGTTTGGTAAGTCTTTAGAAAATCCAAGGCCTGGCGACTCGTAGCTTCGAAAATGGTATCTTTTTAGTAAGTATCATGACTCACTAGATAGTTGTCAAAGTCCACTTTCGAGAAAAAAAATCGGGTAGGTGCTGAAATTTTTCAACGGAAAAAGAAAATTTCAAATCTTTCTGGAAAAATTATTTTCGGTTATAGGGGTCAATTACAATCATTTTTGGTCATTACACATATCCTCGAAATCCCACACACTTTCGAGAAAAAAATTCAGTACGGGCGGATCTTTAAACGTTAATAAAATTTTAACGAAGCCACCATCAACAAATTGGTATTCTTAATTTTCGTCTTATTTTGGCCTCTAGAATCTTCTATTAAAATTTTCCCCATGGGTGGCAGAACACCCTGTATACGAAACATGTTAGTTTCTTATTCAGTGTATCTCGATAGAAAACGTACCAGTGAGTAATTCAGGCGTGTAATCTGGCGCACGTTCGATGCTACTGCAGTTCCACCTACGATGTCGAAATGCTTGCTGACATAATGTCGAAGTATCCATTGCTGCTTGCACCAGGCTAGGCATCACGTCCGGGGTTGCTCTGCATGCTCTTGCCTGCTTCCTTTCGAGAAGACCGGAGCTTTTGACGCTGGTGCAAGCTTCCCTCGTCCACGAGTAACCATCGCCTGTGCGGCCCAGAGCTCTGAAAAAGAAAACATTCACATTACAAATCTTACCTTTCTTCGCTACTTTTATCACAACTAGAAATACATTTACATTTTCGATACTCTTTGATCTCGAACGAATTACGTCGATTGACATAATCGAGCTCCCACAAAATACGTCTGAGATAGGAGAAGTTAATGACGAAACTGATCTAAAAATAAGGGAAATTTTTTTGTACTTAAAACTGTACGGTACTGTGGATCAAAAGAGCGAGAAACAACAAAACCAGGTATCGATTGTTTGTAATGAGACGAAACTCGAAGAAGAAATAACAATTTAATGACGAAACTGATCTAAAAATAAGGGAAATTTATTTGTACTTAAAACCGTACGGTACTGTGGATTAAAAGGGCGAGAAACAACAAAACGATGTATCGATTGTTTGTAATGAGACGAAACTCAAAAAAAAAATAACAAATTAATGACGAAACTGATCTAAAAATAAGGGAAATTTATTTGTACTTAAGACTGTACGGTACTGTGGATCAAAAGGGCGAGAAACATTTACTGTTTGTAATAAGACGAAACTTGAAGAAGAGAAACAACTAGGCGGGGTAGTGTTATCGCGTATAAATTACCATTGTGTGGGTCGAACATTTTAAGCGTATCGCATAGGTATTATCACGCGTATGATTGTTAAGAGAATTGTGTGTAAATCATGTAAAGAATGAATTTCATGGAAACATTGTACGGAAGGTTGACGAGTTTGTGTAACCAAAGGGATGATGGAAAGAATGTAAAGTCGAGATTGAAATTGTCGTCCCAGGTGATTCGCGCGCGGTAACGGGGCTGTTCGCGATGGAGGCGACCGAGAGGGGTAAATTCTTTGCGCGTGGCTCGGTCGTAGCCGTAAATCAGGGGTGAATTTCGAAAATTATAGGCCGTGAGGGTGAAAGGCGCCTTTAAGCGGCGCGGCTGGATACCGTACAGAAGATAATTACGGACACCTGAAAGTCAAAATGGTTCGAGCACGGATACGTCTAGACCCGTAACAGTTCTGGGAATGGCCGGTGCGCCAACCCCGTGTCAGGAACGTACTTTCGAAATTACCCTATCAAAAGGTCGTAGCTCTAATTCATTATTCTGTCGCTGACTGCTGCTGTGACACTGTGCTTTCCAAGATGCCGTTCGCCGCGTTATAAACCCCCAATCCCCATTCACGACACTTTCCCAACTTCTTCCCCCACCTACTCGTACGTATCTTCTGCCCCAGACCACTGACAAATTTATTTTTTTACTTTTCCCTGCAATGATATTCGTAATTATCAAATATACTGAATCGTGCCCTAAGTTCGTTCTGAAATTGACGAGGATCACGTTTGTAAAACGGTTGAAGACAACAAAAATATCATAAGACAAGCACAAATGTAATTTTATTGCTTTTTATGCATCGATACAATTGTATTGTTTTCCCCACATGGAACTCTACGATTTTTATTGCACTGTTCGATACAGTGTTCCAATCCATACGAAATAGTTCAAGAGTCATAATTTATAATAATTTAAAGTGAAGTAATTTAATGTACTTTAAATCACCATAACTCTTGAACTGTTAGGTTTATGACATAAGTACCCTGATACTATTTTGTAGAGCTTAAAAAACTACATCGAATAGTACTGTCGCATTCGTAGAGTTTCATTTTTAAAAAA
This sequence comes from Colletes latitarsis, assembly GCF_051014445.1. NCBI lineage: Eukaryota > Metazoa > Arthropoda > Insecta > Hymenoptera > Colletidae > Colletes > Colletes latitarsis. The sequence goes on from NC_135140.1 coordinate 12,554,574, forward strand.
GATGCAATTGCATCGGTGCATCTCATAAATGCAATTGCACTTTTAGGAAAAGTTAGAATTTTATAATTTTGATCACGCTATTCGATGCAATGTTCTAATCTCTATAAAAGAGTATCTATACACTTATGCCCTACACCTAATAGTTTCAGAATTATACCACTTTAAAGTTTACTAAATTATTTCACTTTATATTGTTATAACTCTTGAACTGTTAGGTTTACGGCATAAGTACCCTAATACTATTTTGTAGAGCTTAAAAAACTACATCGAATAGTGCTGTCGCATTCGTAGAGTTTCATTTTTCAAAAGGATGCAGTCGCATCGTTGCATCTAAAAAATGCAGTTGCACTTATATGTATATTTTCACCGCCGTATAGATATCAAAATTAGATCGATCAATCTCAAGAAGGTAGCGAATCTTTGCACGTGATAAGCTTCGTACTATTTTCTTGATATTAAAAAACTAAAATCGATGCCAATGATCTTTTAATGATTTTTCCAAACTAAACATTTGAAAGAGAATCGATGCAAGGGTTTTATCCGTTCGAGAAAGTCTAAATGGAACGATCGTCGATATTATACGTACGTCGACGGGGCACAGTTGTTTCTGACTGTTATTATACATTGTATAGATATGGACTGGTGCCACGCCCGTTTAAAAAGATAACCCCATACATATGTATATCGCGACAAGGCGTCGTCACTCAATTGTAAATATAATCATAAATCGGTTTGGTATCGTAATTCGTATCGTTCAACGCCTCGTCATTACTTGATCGATGCAAATATGATCGGATGCTGTTGGCATCATCGCAGTATTTGTCTGTCCGTAGCGAAACACTAGACCAAAGCTGATTTCCCGTATGAATAAGTTATGAATTTCATTCTATTAATTAAGTACGACAAGCGGAGAATTACGATTTCCACCGTGATTTATTTATTCGTTGAATAGACTCTTCGATACGCAGTTTATCGCATGTTGCATGCGTGTGAAGCGAGATGATTTATTTAACACGTTGACTGCCAATCTAAAACCGTAAAATTATTTACAAGACCAAAACTTTGATTTTAGACAATTGTAAACTACATAACTTAAAACCTGTCGTAGTACTTACTCTCGTAACATCACTAAGATTTATGAAGCCTATTAAAATTTATTTGCTTTAACGTTTCAACTTGAGAATTAATTGTTTCAGTTCCACTGTTGAAAGTTCTGTCACCCATATATGGGCGACGTGGCAGTCAAAGTGTTAAAGAAAAATTTTTCCTCTATTTTCCAACGTTCTTCTAATGCAAACTCGAGGCAAACATGCGTTCGAAGAAGTAAGAAACGAACAATCCCAGGATTCAACATTCTAGGAACGACACTTGACAGATTGGCTATGCAATTATGTAGATTGCTTGTCTAAAACTCGGTTGGCCGATAGGCGGTAATTATTTTCATAGGAGAACGCGAATCGCGTTAGAAATTTTCTTCCGTTCCTTTTCCATTTAAACGCGTGATTGACAGAATTAAACGTCAGACGCGACTTTATAAACCTTTTAAATGTCTGTCTCGACAGATTAAAAAGAAAAAAACTGCGAAACGAATACTTTGATACGTATGTAAAAATTCGTCTCTGAATTAATGCTGGTTTTCCACTCGAATGACCGAGCAATGCAACGTGATTTCATCGTTTCTTCTCGTGCTATATCAATTGTTTTTATTAAATAATTATCTACTTTGCAATAGAGCAACAGAATTTTCATTACGGAATCATTAACGTCGGTTTTTATTTTAATTACAAGAAAAGAAATTTTTAGAAAAAAACTGACACAGTGAATTTTCTTTTCAGATAAGGTGAATACGATCGGCAAATGGCTAAGAAGACAACCGTGAAAACGACATAATCGATAAAAAATAAAGGTAAGAAACTTAAAATAGTTGTACATACATAAGTAAAAGCGACGCACGTAACGTTTCTCTCTGTAAAATGAGACGTAACCGGTCGAAGGTTAAAATAATTACCGAGTTTGCAGATCGATTAACATTATTGCTTAATAAACTGAATAAGTTCGTAAGAAACGTTTACGTGGAATATAGCTTAAATTGCACAACTGTAAATAAATCATTTGGCGGTAACAGGGCGACGGAAACAGTTCGGATAACCAATTTGCAGCGCACGCGGTTACCATTTGTTAAGAGTTATTATTCATACGAAAATATACGTATAGATGTATACGTATATAACATGACCACAATCATTTCAATTAGCCAATAGACGCATATTTGACGCAATCTCGACGATCGTAACGAGATCTTGGCTCGCGAGACCACCTATGTAGTACACAACGAGTCCGACAACTTGTAGAAGGAGCTTTACGAATGAAGAATATCGTTCGTTGCTCTGTCCCGTTTCCACGTACGTTCATCGTGCTTTATATCGATATCGACTTACTTCCCCAGAGCTACAGTTACCCACAAAATTGAGCGTACACCTTAGTTGGCAATGGTGATAAACAAAAACAGACATTTACGAAAGTAAAAACAGACTATAAAGGGTGTTCGGCCACAATCTGGGAAAAATTTGAATGAGGGATTCTAGAGGCCAAAATAACACGAAAATCAAGAATATCAGTTTCTCGACTGAGGCTTCGTTAAAATGTTATTAACAATTAAATTGAAAAATTTCAAATCGTTCTAAAAAAATTATTTTTAGCTAAGGGGGTCAATTACAATCATTTTTGGTCGCTAGACATACCCTCGAAATCCTACCCACTTTCGAGAAAAAAATTCGAGTAGATACTGAAATTTTTCGGCGAAAGAAAAAAATTTCAAATCGTTCTGGAAAAATTATTTTCGGTTACGGGGGTCAATTACAATCATTTTTGGTCATTAGACATACCCCCGAAATCCTACCCACTTTCGAGAAAAAAATTCATTACGGGCGGAACGTTAAACGTTAATAACTTTTTAAGGAAGCCTCCATCAACAAATTGATATTCTTGATTTTCGTCTTATTTTGGGCTCTAGAATCCTCCATTAAAATTTTTCCAAGGAGTGGTCGAACACCCTGTATATTTTATTTGGATATTTCGGCAGTCAATTATTTGCGAAAAACTTTCTTTTAAAATGAACTATTTATTTATAATTAACGCTAAACGTAATAATAGTCTCGTTTCGTCGTCACAAAATTGAACGTACAGATAGTAGATCACACAAAAATAACTTAAACGTAATTTTAATATCTTGTTTCGTAACCTTGTGCATCTTTAATGTCTTTTTATCGTCGAACTCGTAATATTTTTTCGAGTATTACAATACAGTATTAAATTTTTTAAAAATATTAATTGCTCGGATACCCAAACAAAGCATATATTCCATCTGTTTTTGTTTATTTTTCCGCCAATCGTCATCGCCAACTTAGACCTACGCTCAATCTTGCGAATAACTGTATGTTCCATTCTATTTCCAGCAAATAGTATGTCATTTCACTTTTTCAACCAGCATCGTACCGTTTCCGTGTCTCGACAGTCACCATTTCGACTCGAGCATCGAACGGAAAATGAAAAATTACAGATCCATGCCCTCGTTACCGTCTATTTTAACTGCCAAACATTTGTTATTTCTTTTTAAAAATATCTCGGGCCGCTTGCTCGACCGATTCATTCGTGTTCTTGATTTAGAAGCCACGATGGAAACGTTAGGAAGCTGTAATAGAATTTCTTGCACTCGCGGTTCAAAAGTACCAGCGAATACTATTAACGCGAGACGAAGAGCTGTTATACGTTACCCGTCGACAGATATTAGCCATAATGGCGTAACCGTGTATGAGAGATGATAATTATTTAGTGGTGAGCCAGAGATTACGCGATATTAGTCCACAACTGAAATTAATTCCACGAACAAAATTTGAGCACGATAATTACGACGATTTAAGGGACCTTTCTACTTTGTGGGATTAAAAAAATCGAATTTTCTTTTACATTTCCCTTTAGTATGTAGTCTCGAAAATATATCTACCAAATATTGAATTGAAATTCGGGAAACTAACGAAGTTATAGCCCGTTGAAATGTACCACTCGCAGGTATAATAACTGGACATGAAATTTTAAAGGTGTTTTTCTCGAAACTACGACGATAACACGAAAACTATTCAAGATATCAGCATCAAATTTATACAGTATCTTTAGAACTGGTCTCCCTATAGCATGAACTAGGATAATTGCGATATATGCAATACTTTTTCTTTTATTAACAAGAAAGCAACCGAATATATGAAAATATTCAATATTTTTTCGTAAAATAGTTGCCATTTTGCCAGTTTTTGTTTTTTTTTTGAAAAAATCCCAGTTCGTGCTATGACCAAACTTATCTATATTCTTTCTATCTTTGGTTTTTGGATTTCGGATAACTTGTTCGCAAGATATCACATACGCAGTTGGGCGTTGTTCGTAAAAACTGTTGTTCGTTGATCGACAAAAACAGCGTAATCGATAGATATTATGCGTTGAAAAAATTCGTAAATATAGTTAAATATATATTAAATGTATCTACAAAACCTGGAATTAATCGCTCTTTAATAGCTTGTAAAAAAAAATGACAAAGAAACATGTATTTTTCGTGCCTACAAAGTAGAATGGCCCCTTTTTGTGATTTTTTTTTTAATGATAGATAGGCTGTTTTGTACTGAGACTTTGTAGATATATTTATTCATCTTATAAGCATGTACAATATTTTTTTCATGGAAAAATATTAAAAATCGTGAGAATTATAACTTCTTATTTAATGGCTCTTTTGGAAAAGGTGCTCCAATGGCTTCCAGGATTCCAGATAATTTGAAACAGAGAGGGTTAAAGTATCTTCATAAGGAAGGTTGTAGTTATGGCAGGAACTAGGGAGAAGTAAAAACCCTGATAAATAAAGAAATGGCAACGCTTCAAGTTTCGAATTTCAATTTGTTAATCGTTCTTTTGGCTTTAGCGTATCAAAAAAAAAATAGTAAAACTCAATATTTTTTTAAATCTCTAGTTCCAGCTATAAAGGCGTGTCTGCTGAATATTCTCTCCAAATTTGAAGTAAATCGGTTTGCTAGATCTTGAAATATCATGTAAGCCAGTTTAAATGCGTTTTTTTTAAACAAGAAGCTATAACTCTCGCAATTTTTAATATTTTTTGATGAAAAAAATACTATACATACCTATAAGACAAATAAGTATATCTGCGAAATGTCACTACAAAACAACCTACCTGTCGTAAAAAAAAAATCACAAAAAAAGGCCGAAGAAATGACAGCCTAGACAGCAATACTCCCTTAATATACATTGCTGGTCAATGTTGTAAGTTCACTTCATTTTTTTTATTGGTAACATCCAACGAGATGCGTCGCTGGTTACGAATCACCAACAGCCTTCGAAAAATTTTGAATTAAGTGAAAACTAAAATCAATTTGTAATAATCCTTGGCGCGATTAAATGGTAATTGTGCGGAATTCTGGTATCGAGGTACCTAGTTTCGTTTCCATTTTAGTTGGATTCGCCTGCGGCTGCACACGAGGCCCCACAGCCGGGGAATGGCAGGGGCCTATTATCGGCCCCGTAAAATCGCCAGTTTACGATTTCACCAGTCAAAATGAATTTCGAAGTAGCATCCGACTCCGGCGATACTTGTCCGTTCGGATCGTACGTCATCGCATTTTATTGAATATCCGCGCATTTTCATAAAAACGTTCAGCTACGAGCATGAACTTCCCCGGGGAATAAGCTCGTCCTTACACGCTCTTTCGTTTAGTTTTTTTTTTTTTTTTTTTCGTCGCGATTTAAGATCGAGGCTATTGTGAAAAGAACCGCCGTGGCTGCCGATCGTATCGAACGAAAACGAGGAAACTGGATTATTATTACGAACTTTTTCTGTGTATCCATTTAACCGGAACATTTGATCGAGTGAACTGGTTATTATAATTAGGCGCATAGAGACTCTGTTTTAGAGAACCGTGTGTTAGCGATAAGCACTGTTCGAACACTTTTATAGAGCCTTGTTTTAATTTATTTCGGTACCTTTTTTTCGAAAAATTATAAGGTGAACATAGAAACGTACCTATGCAATAATTCTCGTTACTGATGATACGTTTGAGCATTTTTCATACGCACATTTGTACAATTTGTAATCGAGAGGCAAAATGTGAATTTCTTAGAGAAAATAAAACAGTGTAGCCTCACTTGAGTAGAGGGTATTGTATAGTCGGAATCAGAACCTATCAAGCAACAAAGAGTACAGATGATGCATGTTACCAACAGTTAATCGCTCCATGTTACCGATAATCAGCACAGAGGTACATCTTACCGACGCGATAATCAAATCACTTCTGAACGGATTGGACAATTTTAATGTTTCAAAATGCAAACTACGCGTATTTTGGTGCAGAATATATAGATATTCGAAAAATACTCGAAAAGTTGTTCCTTAACCTTGTAAATTAACAAAACCCCCATAAAAATGGTCCAATTTTCAAACGACCATAACTCCTAGAATAGCGAATATATTAGATTGTAATTTTGGGAGGATATAGAGTCTATAGATACCTACAAAAAAATATTATACAACCTTTTCGTACGGTTTCAAACAAAATTACTAAAAATAAAAAACTAGAATTTCTAAGAAAAATCGTCAAGGTGCCTTTTCTCGACGAAAAAAAAATTTCAGATTGTTCTAAAAAAATTATTTTTAATTGCAGGGGTCGATTACAATCATTTTTGGTGAACAGACATACCCCCGAAATCCTACACATTTTCGAGAAAAAAATTGTTTACCGAAAATAGAATGTGTGGCCAGAAATGGTTTCTCAATATTTCATACGCGTATATAAAATGCAGATATAAATACTCCGTTAATAAACAATAAAATTTCTGTAATTTCATCTTCTGTTTCACTTCTTCTTGTGTTCATTTCTGTAACCTGTTGGTAATGTTGCGAGTGGCACCAAAATAGTAATGGGGCTTCAGAGTCTCAGAAAAATGGACCGAAAAAATACATTCTGCGTGATTAAATCACAGACGAGATATACGAGGTCTGTGGTCAAATGCTCGGAAGTTATCGATAACGAACACGTCTTAACGATGATAAAATGCCCCTGGAATTATCGACGATGTGTATAGAGATATACCTTACCAATTCCCCGCGTCTACCTTGTAGGACCCCGACATATGTTCAGGCCTCCTCTCCTTCCTCTACCTTACTATTCCAACCATAGTTTAGACCCCGATTCAGCCGAACTCGCCAGATTGATTGCTCGTAACATACACGTATAGCTCTGATAGAATATCCTTTATTTCATTGCAATTCGATACGAACCGTTTTACAAACGAGCGATCTTCCTCGTGCAAATTACTATCGATCGTTCGTTGATCCTGGTTAATAAGAAATTCCATAAAGAAAGAGGAAAGATTCGAAGCACACTGTTAATAAATATCTTTGTTTAAATTTGTCTGCGAAAGTACTTCTGTCGTCTTCGATTGCATGTTATCTAAACATCGTAGACGTGATGTTTCTTGCTTTTTCACTTGCACAGATTCAAACACGTATATGTATAATTCATATTTCACTGTATCTTGGATCCCGATAAATTTTAAATATTATTTTCGCGGCTGCTCGATCATCAATCCGACGAGAATGAGCTTTCGAGGACGATATCAACAATGTCTGTCCGTTGTTCGCGAATAAAACTTGCCCGACTGCGGTTGTATCGAACGCGCCGGTTACGTGACAAATGCCCCGACGGAAAAACAGAAAGGAACGCAAGACTAGTTCATAAATTGTCAGAAAAATATCGAGCCCTCAAGACCACGCATCTCCTATCGTACTGAAAGTGACAGGATTGATGTAATTCTGCTCCCCCCTCACCCACCCAAGTGGCAAGAAAAAAGAATCACTGTACGCAACTTGGCCGTGATTGCCCTTCGATTATTCTTCGTCGTTGGTCTCGATGATTATAAACAAAAGAAGAAAAGGGGGAGGGGGGTGAGAGCAAAAGATTGCACAGGGCTGGAGAAGGGATCCGTGGAGAGAGGCTTCTTGGAAACGGCGTTTATAAATCACCAATTGCGGGCAACCCCTAATCTTCCACCCTGTTCAAACGCCAACCCTCCGACTGTACTGTCTTCCTTTCGTACTTTTATTCTCTCGTTCCTCTCGCGTTTTGGTTTTGCACGCAAAACTACCATCACTCCACCATTCATCATCCGACGCCGTGCAACCTTCTCTCTTTCTGTTTCCGCTTTTTCAGCCCCTCGTGGCCCTTCCCTTCCACCTCCGCGCCCTATTTCATACAACCATCCCCCCCTCCTCCGATGAAATTCGCCTCGAATCACAGGATAATTAACGTCAACGAGCAGCTATGTAAAATACAGGACATTTCACCGGACGATCGCCTCCGGCGTCGATGATAATGGGATATCTTCATGCTTTCTGACCGGTCAACGATTCGTCAATGAACGAAAAGATCAATTATCCGCGAACAAAACGTATCTCATAGGCCAATCGGACATGGCGTAGTCAACATACGTGACAAAATCTTCGAAATTGATCGAATTTTTGTTCTTTAACCCTAGAACTACCAAAGCAAAATTCGTTATTTCTAATAAATCTTTTAAAAAATATACTCGACTGAATTTTTGTTTACAAAATTCTTTCGTGTGTCTATCGTTTTAATTTCTTTGCTACAAATAAATGCACTGTACTCAACGTATTTCATAGGCCAATCAAACATGGCGTAGCCAACATACGTGACAAAACCTTCGAAATTGATCGAATTTTTGTTCTTTAACCCTAGAATTACCAAAGCAAAATTCGTTATTTCTAATAAATCTTGTAAAAAATATACTCGACTGAACTTTCGTAAATTTACAAAATTCTATCGTTTTAATTTCTTTGCTACAAATAAATGCGCTATAATCGTTGGTAGTTCCAGCGTTAACGAAAAGGGGGAATGGGAATTAAAACAGCAAACTACGGCGAAGGCAAGTTTTAAAGCTCGAGCGACCACGCGTATACGTATATCAATCGAATGTTTAAACAAAATAACCAGCATCGTTACTCGTGCGGATTCGTTTCGCCGGAATATTTATGGAAAGTTGAAAATGGTAGTCGAAGAAGAAACGATTCCCTAATAAACTGAAATTCGATGTTATTCTCCGTGCATAAGAGACCTTCGAATGCATAATAAATCCTCGTTGAGACTTATTGTTCCCGCGGGCCATGCACAACAAAGAAAACAAGCAGGAAAGGAATCTTCATAATAGAGCAGAAGAATCGTTTCTTGTTTCATTTCCATTCTTTTTCCCTTCGCGATACATATATCTTTCTTAGCTATTAACCTATTTGTTTCTCATTAACGGATCCACATTAATCTTCGGACCTTCTTTTGGGGGCTCTCGCGAACGAACGCCGGATCGTCGAAATGCTCGTCGTTATTTAAAATTTTCATGAGTTTCGATAGCAGTCGTATAGTAGGATCGTTTCAAACATAGAAAATTTTCCCGATTTATAAATGAAATTTACTCTTCGACGATAGAATTGAACGTGTATAAAAAAATGATCTCTATAAATCAATTACATACTTTGCTTGTATTAAATAGTAATAATATCACTTTCTTTATGGAAATTCATATTTGTATCAATAGAATTAAAGAAATTTTTGTTGTTGTCCCCTAAATATAACAATTCGTATCTTCAAGTATTCCTAATATTTTTGCGTATCAAGTGCATTTTGTAGTTTGTTGAGAATTAAAATTTCCCATAATCTGTAAAAACTTTCCAGCTTAGAGCTTTTAGGTATTCATTGATAAAACGCAAGAACACCAAGATCCGTTGCACAATATTAATTTACAATTCACACCAACGATTCAGTTTTCCGAGACGCGTCGACAAACAATTTAAACGACAAAAGCCGCTAACGAAATCGCATTATTACATCTAGTACTCACAGCCACTTGATGCACTTGCCACCTTGAAACAGCAACAAGAAGAAAAGCAACCAAGCGTTGGCGCCGCTTCTCTTCGTTACCACCATTTTTGCTCGCTTTACATTCTAAACGAGGATTCTTTATTTCTCGATCGGTTCGAAAAATTGGGAGAGTCTCTCGTATTCCTTTCAGGGACCACTGCGTTTCTCTCGATGATCGGTGGATCGTTTTACGTTAGGCGGCGGTACTCTGGTCGCCTTCATTTTCAAAACGTTCCGAGCGATTCTTCGCGACCAATCGATTATTTAATCTCGCCGATAATGTTTTCAGGGTAACGTGAACATTGGTGTCCGGTTGAATACGGCGTGCACTGTTTCTGTTACAACTTCAGATTGAAAATCACTGGCGAAATCGCGTGCGTTCGATCTGTTCCGGCCATACGGTAAACATCGCGATTAAAGTCGATTTTCCAAACGATCCCGCGTACGTTCGACGGAATTGCATTATCGTTTGCTCGAAACGAACGACACCGATCGTCGGGGACTTCGAAAAAATCACTGTCGCGCCGCGGGATTAATCATAGATCGATCGAGAACCGGAACGCGCGAACGACGTACCCTACCTTGAACGATCTGCGAACGATACGATTCGTTATTGGGGAAGTTCCTTCGCGGCTGTTCCGTTCGGCAGGGAGTCTGCGTGGTTACAGGTGTCCGTCGAGCCGTCCTGCAGGATTTGCCGGTCGTCGTGGAGGTGGAATCCTCCTACTACTACTCTATTTCCTCCTACTTCGCCTACTCGTTTTTCGTTGGACGGTGAACCGGTCATAGGGATGGCGATCAGGACGCGAACGCGATCAAATCGACGAAGGGAGGAGACGGGAATTGATATAATCGAAGATTGTATGACATACACTCCGGGACATAAAGATAGCACATCTTATAATTTCTCTCGTTTAGTATTATAAACGGGGAAAAAATGAATATTTTGGTATGTTCACGTCTATGGGCTTGCTTATACACAGTGTTCGGTCAATCGTAGGAAAAATTTTAATGGGAGATTTTAGAGGCCAAAATAAGACGAAAATTGATAATACTAATTTGTTGATGGAAGCTTCGTTAGAAAGTTATTGACAAAATTATTAATAAAATTTATCCATCTGCACGAATTTTTTTCTCGAAAGTGAGTAGGATTTCGGGGGTATGTCTGTTGATGAAAAATGATTGTAATTGATCCTTGCAACCAAAAATAATTTTTTTATAATGATTTGAAATTTTTTACTTTCGTCGAAAAATTTCTCCACTTACTAAATTTTTTTCTCGAAAATGATTAGGATTTCGAGGGTATGTCTAATGACTAACACTGATTGTAATTGACCCTCTCAACTAAAAATAATTTTTTTAGAACCATTTGAAATTTTTTAATTCTGTCGAAAAATTTCACACATTCTCAAATTTTTTTCTCGAAAGTGAGTAGGATTTCGAGGGTATGTCTAACGACCAAAAATAATTGTAATTGATCCCCCCAACTGAAAATAATTTTTCCAGAGTGGTTTGAAATTTTTTAATTCTGTCGAAAAATTTAGGCACCCCCTTGTCGATTTTTCTTAAAAATTTGTTTTTCATTTTTAATAAATTTGTTTGACGCTCTACAGAAAAGTTTTGTAATACTTTTTTGTAGGTACCCTTGGGCTCTGCTTCAGAGAAAAATTTCGAATAACTAAAAGTTCTTGAAACACCTCCCAAATTATTCGAAATTAATGTAATGGAACATCTGTGACTACATAATATTATATAATATTACAAATGAAGGAAAATATTAACATAAGCTGTAGATATTAAATATAAACGAAAATAAGCACTGTACGATTTTTACTGGCAGGCTCGTTTCATACGTAGTGACGATTTGTATTTGTTTACACTACTAATTACTGGAAGTTTCATTCTACTTTTATAATATATTAGTTTAAGAAGCATCGAACTATACATATACCTGTATCTGTATTTTAGTAATTTACTATACATTTTACTATTTATGAATGGCTAGGTGTATGATTTTAAGTGACCAGTTACTGTATTTATAACGATTTAGAAAGTTCACTCTCGCGATTCGTATTCGATGTGAACTTGATTCGTAATCCGTCGTCTTTTTGAAATTTCCTTTTGTTTACCAATGCTTCTAGAGTTAACGTTTTCCAATGCTAGTAAAAATAAATTCTATTCGATACCGTTTCGATCGTTTGTACTGCAAGCTAATACAATTCGACTCGGAATAATGAGCGGCGGCCTACCTTCTCATCTTGGCTCCTTTGGATTCTTCTAACTCTCGCGGTGTCGATAAATAAACCTCTGTCAGGCGTTCATTACGTCGTTAAGGAGTTATACTACCTTGACCGGTCCAAAACGAGCAGTATCTTGACCAATTTTTTTTATAGAGAATATATATGCCCCCGATCGAAATGATCTTCTTATCGGTTATAAAGCATTTCCTGATCAGTAACCACCAATTTAAACAAAAAATATTTACATTTATTCATACCGGAACGACGGTGTTACAGGTTTTGCATGTCAAATTAACCCTTTTACAGATCGTATACACCTTTTTACGAGTCGCGGTTTTTCTACAATTTAAGCCGTTACAATAAAGTTATTATTCCAAAATAAAAATTACATATATACAAGGTGTACGACCACCCCTGGGGAAAATTTTAATGAGAGATTCTAGAGGCCAAAATAAGACGAAAATCAAGAATATCAATTTTTTCACTGGGGCTTCGTTAAAAAGTTATTAAAAAATTAAATTAAAAAATTTCAAACCATTCTGAAAAAATTATATTTAGTTACAGAGGTCAATTACAAGCATTTTTGGTGAATAGACATACCCCTGAAATCCTACCCACTTTCGAGAAAAAAATTCGAGTAGGTACTGAAATTTTTGGACGAAATTAAGAAATTTCAAATCGTACTAAAAAAATTATATTTAGTTACAGGGGCTAATTACAAGCATTTTTGGTCGTTAGACATGCCCTCAAAATCCTACCCACTTTTGAGAAAAAAATTCATTACTGAAAATCTAATGTGAGGGCAGAAATGCTGCCTTGAAATTTCATGCATATCTTCAAAACGTCATAACTTCTGAACGGATTGGACGATTTTAATGTTTAAAAAAGCAAACTACGCGTATTTTGATGGAGAATATGTAGAAATTGCAAAAATATTCGAAAAGTTGATCCATGACCCCGCAAAATGAGAAAAACCCCATAAATATGGTCCAATTTTCAAACGGCCATAACTCCTACAATAGTGAACGTATCTCATTGAAATTTTTTTCTGAAGCAGAGCCCATGGGTACCTACAAAAAAGTATTAGACAACTTTTCTATAGGACGTTAAACAAAATTACTAAAAATGAAAAACGACTTTTTAAGGAAAATCGACAGGGGTAGGTGCTTAAATTTATTGGCGAAAAAAAAAAATTTCAAATCGTTCTAAAAAAATTATTTTTAATTGCGGGGGTCAATTACAATCATTTTTGGTCAATAGACATACCCCCGAAAACCTACCCACTTTCGAGAAAAAAATTCAGTACTGTCGAAATTTTAAACGTTAATAACTTTTTAACGAAGCCTCCATCAACAAATTAATATTCTTGATTTTCGTCTTGTTTTGGCCTCTAGAATCTCCCATTACAATTTTTCCCAGGGGTGGCCGAACACCCTGCATATAAAATACTTATTTCACACTAAAAGTGCCAATTGGATCGCCTTTTTGAATCACTTCGCTTTTGAATCGCCGACAAGGTGAATTTGATTTCTAAAAAATAATTAATTTGTAGTATAAAACCGGTATTTCAACTAAAAATAAACAGTTCAGCAGTCGTTTGTTTGCCTCTACCATTTGGATGCTTCTCTTTTCTCGGTTTTCAAAGTCCACTCGTTCGCGTGCAGTCCCGTCGAATCCTTCGTTCCAATTCTAAATCTCGAATGTCTCAGAAAGTTTTTTAATCGCTATAACCAACATAAAACATGCATTTAACGCCATATACCGAAGTCGAATCCACCTCCCGTTTACAATCGCAAATACTGAAAATTAAACGATAAACACGGGAAACAGTTATCGAAAACGTAAGTTGAGATTGTAATGTGCCTTGGAATGTCTGTAAACACGAGTCTATCTCTTACACCGCTTAAAAGACTAAATGTACGCGCATCCTGTTGCATCGTTCCTCGAGATCTTGCTCAGAAATCGCCCTGAAACTGTTCGATCTCGCCAGGCGTTCGAACGTTCGAATCTCGCCTCGGATCGGACTTGAGGATTCTCGATTTGTCCAGATCTCGAGCAGCTCTGCAACGTGCGTTCACCGTGGAGCCAATTAGTATACTTTCACCGATTTGAATAATCCTTGTTAGTACACGATTATAGTGGAGCGACGAGGACAGAGGCGAGCACTCGAAGAGGAGAGCTGGAAAAACATTTTTGTTCCTCGACACTCCGCTATAAACAACGGTCTGTCACATTTGTTTCATATTTTCGCGATGCTCACCTTGCTGCTATCCTTGCCTAACTTCGATTTGCCATTTCTTTTTTTTTTTTATTTATTTATAGTCGCATCAACCGCCCATTAGACTCTTTGAGGTACTTCAGCAAGTTTTGGATAGATTTGTCATCCTTCAGGTTGTCCTTTAGGGATGGTTTAATGTTGAATCGCAGTCTGTTTGCAGTGTATTTTCTGCAGCGGCTGATGACACGATCTGCTGTAAGGTGATCGTTGCACAGTTCGCATGTTGGGGGATCTTCCTTGTTGAGGAGGTGTTGAGGTTGTTTCATTATGATTCGAGAAATTTTCACTTGATCCAATCTGGATAGGGACCAGGGGATGGATTTTTGGGAGAAGTTAGATTTGATTGATTTGACACGGGGTTTGACTGTAGAACTCCATTCTTCGTTCCAGCTGTCTTTTATTTTATCCTTTAGGATGGAGAGTGTGGTTTCCAAGGATAGACTGGAGTCGTAGTGGTCGGGGGTTATCGAGTTAGCTATTTCTTTGGCTGCTTGGTCCGCTTTTTATACCAATGTGAGAGGTGATCCATATTATTGTTGTAAAGTTGTTCATTTGGTTAGACCTGAAGTGGCATTCTTGAATGATTCTGTGTTGCTAAAATGGCACTTGTGGAGTCGCAGAAAATCGCCATTTCTATACGAATCAGATACGCGCGTGTTGCTTTAAGAATATTTCGCCGGTAATTACTGTAAATTGAACAAATATCACGGCGAGATAAACGTCGTTTATCGTAAACGGTACGCGACGCGTTAGGCGAACGTGATTATATAGACGAGAAAGTTATAAATTAATGCGCGCTCCTAGCTATTATGCAAATCACGCGAACGAAAACGCTTACTTTGAATTTACAATCGCAAAACGGTCGGTTTAGCGAGATGTAAAGGGGAGATGGGAGCGAGTTAAAAACGGTTTATTGGCGGAGGACAGCCGCTTCGTTGGTTTCAGATTATTTCCTGGCATTATTCGTCGAAGACGTCTACGACAAAAAGGGGCAAACAGATCTGGCGACAGCTGCTTGGCTATTAAAATCGACTTAAACCTTCAAACCCTCGGCATGATTGCAAGAGTTACCTCTCATACCACGGATTTCTTCCACCGTCGATATTCCGCGCAACCGCGTACAAAGCCAACGCGCGTACACGCACAAATCTCTCCCAAGGAATTAGTAAATTGCTGAACGAAAATAAAAATTGGTAAAAGAACAATAACGTTCATTTATTGCCTTTCAATAAAATGTTAAAATATCTAAATTTTCTCTTTCGAATAAGAAGACATCGTCGAATCGATGTCTCTGTTTTTTAATAAAATTTTTATCCGTTCCTTTAGCGTTTAAAACAGATGTTATAAAATTAATATGGACGGACGTGATGGACTTTAAGTATTATTTTTTAATTTTAAATTCGATTTTAAATATTAAATATTGTTTGTTACAGAGTGTCTGACGCGGAGTGATGCGGAGGCAATTCCAACGATCCAGCGAATTTTCGAAGGCTCCTTTTAAGGTAGGAGATGAAAGAGAAGGGATGTTTTTTTTCTGACTGTCTTGAATATGTTTATTGTTCAGCGAGTTATCGATGTTACGAACAAAGCTTGATTTAGTTTTGGCTAGAGAACGTGCTTCGTAAATAGCGTGGTGTCCTGTAGAGTCAGGACGATGTTAATTCCCTTATTTAACTTCATCCAGATGCAGGTAGGGTGGAACGTGGAACGTTGATTTTTACAGTGGAAGCGTGCAGCGTTTCTATTTGTGCATGAATGATTTCTTTCCATTACGATATTATTTACCATTATTAAAGACACTACCATCTTAACCAACTTCCGTGTATTATATATAATTGATTCGATATCGTGCAATTAAATTGATATCAACGTATTCCTGCAACCACCGCGTCCCCCATTTGCATAATCTATAAATAATAACGTCTCCGAAAGAAGCGAACTTAGTCCGGCGGTAATAAACTTTTTGTCCCTTTCTACCGACGCTACCCCGCTTCTCACAAATTTTTAAATATACAGGGTGTTCGGCCACCCCTGGGAAAAATTTCAGTGAGAGATTCTAGAGGCCAAAATAAAACGAAAATCAAGAATATCAATTTCTTGACCGAGGCTTCATTAAAAAGTCATTAAAAAATTTCAAATCACACTAAAAAAATTATATTTAGTTACAGGGGTCAATTACAATCATTTTTGGTGAATACACATACATTTGAAATCCTACCCATTTTCGAGAAAAAAAATCAAGTAGGTAATGAAATTTTTAGACGAAATTAAAAAATTTCAAATCATACTAAAAAAATTATATTTAGTTACAGGGGCCAATTACAAGTATTTTTTGTGAATAGACATACTCCTGAAATCCTACCCATTATCGAGAAAAAAATTCGAATAGGTAATTAAATTTTTAGACGAAATTAAAAAATTTCAAATCATTCTAAAAAAATTATATTTAGTTACGGGGGTCAATTACAATCATTTTTGATCATTAGACATATCCTCGAAATCCTGCCCAGTTTCGAGAAAAAAATTCAGTACTGTCGAAATTTTAAACGTTAATAACTTTTTAACAAAGCCTCGATCAACAAATTAGTATTCTTGATTTTCGTCTTATTTTGGCCTCTAGAATCTCCCATTAAAATTTGTCCCATGGTTGTCGAACACCCTCTATAGGGCATTTCATAACACGCGATACTTATTCCAGCGGTCGAGAAAAAATTAAGAAGGGATCAGTTAAACAATAATATTGAATTGTTTTCATTATTTTTGTTCTCCGTTCGCAACCAAAAATTGTATCACGTGTTGCAATACACTGTATATAATTTTTTTTTCAAATTAAATTCCTTCTATAGACAAAAGAAAGGGAAAGGAATAATTGTGTTCACTGTGCATCTATTATAGCGTGAAATTAATTGGAATATCAGTAAAAATATAGAATTACCTTCGTCCAGGATTATAGCCACTTTGAACGAACGATTTTTAATCTTATCTTGTATTGCAAAATAGTTATTATGTATCCAGTACTATCCAGGGCATCCATGTTCCATTGAAGTGTTCAGGTAAAGAGGCTGAGTCCATTGGCGCGTTCGTTTGACGCACCAAAACCTTATTATACTCCTCTATATAGAGACGCAATTCGTCGACGATCTATAAATGAAACAATTTTTAAACAAAATATAATCCCTTGTAAGAAGTAAAAAGTATGAAAATCGGATTTGTAAAAAAGGGGGTAAAGAGAAGTGAAAAATTTTAATTTCAATCCAACTTGCCTTTGGATACGCGAAAGACAAATCCGTGGTTTCGCAAGGATCGTTGTATACGTCGAACAAACATCTGTCCAAACATTTTGGGTGTGACGTGAAATTCGTGCAAATCACCGTTGCTTCTTTTCGTAGCTCAATTATTTTCTCGATTTTCAACGTAGACTTTGATATATCTGTAATTGCAGAACCTGCAAGCGATTGTAAAACATTCGATGCATTGTACTCTGGGTAGAACTCGTTTACACCACTGTCTCCATAGTAATCGCCGTACTGGAGTTTCGCTCCTACGTTGAAACAAAAATATGAACAGAGTTATAAAATTCTTATACACGTGCGAACGAAGATCATATTTTTCTATTACCATTGATCAGTTTATATCTTCCGATTAAAGCCGCCGAAGTATTTTCAACTTCGTCGATGTTTAACAATATATCCGTCCGATTAGTCTCGTTTTCGGAAACAATGGCAAGCCACTGATCGGTACCATCGAGATTTTTCCCTAAATCTTCCAAATCGCCGCCTGCGGCCGAGTAGAACGTAGGCAACCAATCCGTCACGTGGAACAATCGGTTAGAAATTCTGGAGGCGTATTTTATTAAAGGCGAATAGATGCACGCCACGCCGCGAACTCCACCCTCGAAAAGGGTGAATTTCAACTGAAAATCACGATATCGTTCAAAATTCTTCTAAAAATTTTTAATTAATACAACATAATACATGCATATTTGTATATTTTTATGAGATGTTTCTTTTTACACGCAACACGATTACTTGATATAACTTATGTATTATTTGGTAGTTGCATGGCATCGAGGGGAGCAAGTCGAGAAGTGTATTTATAGGAATCGGAGATAGGTCGAGTACTTGTGAGAAAGGCAAAGGTTGAGCGTGTCCCTCTATTGGCGAGTGCCCCTGGGAAAAATTTTAATGGGGAATTCTAGAGGCCAAAATAAGACGAAAATCAAGAATATCAATTTCTCGACTGAGGCTTCGTTAAAAAGTTATTAAAAATTAAATTAAAAAATTTCAAATTGTTCTGGAAAAATTATTTTTAGTTGCAGGGGTCAATTGCAAGCATTTTTGGTCAAAAGACATACCCCCGAAATCCTACCCACTTTCTAGAAAAAAATTCGAGAAGGTGTGAAATTTTTCGATAGAAAAAAAAATTTTCAAATCATTCTAAAAAAATTATATTTAATTTCAGGGGTCAATTACAAGCATTTTTGGTCATTACACATACCCTCGAAATCCTACGCATTTTCGAGAAAAAAATTCCTTACCGAAAATCTACTTCCAGGCCAGAAATCGGTCTCCGAAATTTCATGCGTATCTTTAAAACGTCGTAACTCCGGAACGGATTGGACGATTTTAATGTTTAAAAAAGCAAACTACGCGTATTTTGATGGAGAATATGTACAAATCACAAAAAAATACGAAAAGTTGATTCTTGACCCCGCAAAATAAGAAAAACCCCATAAAAATGGTCCAATTTTCAAACAGCCATAACTCCTACAATTGTGAATATATTTCAATGAAACTTTTTTCTGAAGTAGAGCTCATGGGTACCTACAAAAAAGTATTAGAAAACTTTTCTATAGGGCGTCATACAAAATTACTAAAAATGAGAAACGAATTTTTAAGGAAAATCGACAAAAGGGGGGGGTGGTGCCTAAATTTTTCGGCGAAAAAAAAAAATTTCAAATCGTTCTAAAAAAATTATTTTTAGCTAAGGGGGTCAATTACAATCATTTTTGGTCGTTAGACATAGCCTCGAAATCCTACCCACTTTCTAGAAAAAAATTCGAGAAGGTGTGAAATTTTTCGACGGAAAAAAAAAATTTCAAATCGTTCTGGAAAAATTATTTTCGATTGCAGGGATCGATTACAACCATTTTTGGTGAATAGACATACCCTTGAAATCTTGCGCATTTTCGAGAAAAAAATTCAATACCGGCAGAACTTTAAACGTTAATAACTTTTTAACGAAGCCTCCATCAACAAATTGGTATTCTTGATTTTCGTCTTATTTTGGCCTCTAGAATCTGTCATTAAAATTTTTCCCAGGGGTAGCCGAACACCCTGTATATTAATGAAACTTAATTTATTACCCCTCGTAGAGGATAGTTCGATCCAAAGTTCTCTAGAAGTCCTACAGTTTGTGCGCCATTGTCGGACATAAAGACGACGATTGAATTTTCCAACATCCGCGTATCCCTCAACGCCTTCATTATTCTACCGACAGATTCGTCCAGTGCGGTAACAACGCCTGAAAGTACAATATTACAGATTTTTCGTTCGAAATTGACCCTTTCACGAATCGAGTTGTTCTAGAAATTTTATGCACGCTAAATATTAATTTACAAATAGATGAGAAATCGTTGTTAATTTTAACGTTATTCGTTTAGAAGGTATGCGTTTTCTCTCCTTGATTCTAAAATGTTCTCGTGCATTTTGTTGTCGTTCGTAATAAATAATTACAAGAGGAGTTAAATTGCTGTAGATCGAAATAGAATTTCTTCGAGACAAAATCAATTAGTGATGTTGTGCATTATGCACCTCCAAATTTTCTTCTATCGAAGTCTTCGATGTGGCGTAGTGTGGAATTCACTTCCCCCGTGTCGCGAACTTCCATCACGTCTTTGGAATCGCTGGAATGAACAGCAACGTGGGCCAATTGGAGATAAAGTGGTTTCTCACGATCGTGATTCGTTATTATACTTTCAGCTCTCTCCGTTATAAGATCGGTTATATATTGGTTATTATAATCTACGGACAGTTTACCAGGGATATCGTAGTGCAGATCGTACCCAGTGTAATTCTGTAAATAACCATCGTACGTGTATGTTTATTATTTACATAAAAATAGATTATGAATTAAACGACGACTATTTTTTCCAAAATTTGTTCGAACAACCGTAACAACGTTCATAGATACGACTTACATTTTGCTCGATGGTGTGATTGAAATATGTAACGTAGCCGTTATAGTATCCAAAGAAGGTATCGAATCCGCGATGCACCGGTGTGTGATAGTCGCTGTAATAACCAACGTGCCACTTTCCAACGAGATGATTGGCGTATCCCAATTGTCGTAGATATTCCGGCAGAAGAGTATTATTCAGAGGTATTGCGCGTGGTTCACCCGCCTTCAGCGGATAGCCTTGCATACCTATGGTAAAAACGGGCTTTCTAATATCTGCCGTACAAATGAAGATTCATTATCTGTCAAAAGTATAAAGACTGGACTCAATTTATTATTATTGTTACGATGCATACTTTATGCAGCAAACCAGTATGATTAATATAATATGATTAGACTGTTGGCGTCTGTTTGCATAGTCGACCGGTCGATTAGTATGCGTTTCATGATAATAATATACCATGGTAACATGACATTTCATTTTCACGTTCCTAATACGTACATAGCAATTTTAGCGGTCTCGGTTCCAGGGCAAAACGAATATAGTACGTAATATTGTCGTGCCCTCGTATCGGTTCTATAATTTTTATTTTTTAAGTTCTATATAAGTACTTGATCAATTTATATAGCATGAATACACAGGGTATTCGGCCACCCCTGGGAAAAATTTTAATGGGAGACTGTAGGGACCAAAGTAAGACGAAAATCAAGAATACCAATTTGTTGATGGAGGCTTCGTTAAAAAGTTATTAACGTTTGAAGTTTTGATTGTAGAACGGCAAGCTGCTAGTGGTTCTCATTCAGAAAACTGTAAGGCTGTCGATACGTCGGTAAGTAGAGTTCTTCGTACCGAGTGAGAACCACTAGCAGCTGTTCTACAAGCGGAACTTTAAACGTTAATAACTTTTTAACAAAGCCTCGATCAACAAATTGGTATTCTTGATTTTCGTCTTATTTTGGCTTCTACAATCTCCCATTAAAATTTTTCCCAGGTGTGGCCGAACACCCTGTATAACCGTCGAGAACATCAAATATTTACATTATATAAATTCGAAATCTATTTCGATATTCGATAATCGTGCCGATATTAAATCCCTAATTATAATAGTTTTCAAGCCAGAACTATCGATAGAACACTGCGGTGTATCAATGGTTGCATAAAATTGTAGACTCGTGTCATAGACGGGGTATAGAATAAATGTTGCTCCTAATTAATTTCTGTCCTACGTGACCAGGTTCCTTTTAAAGCCGCTCGTGAGATTAAATTTTTATTGCTTTCGAAATAATTAAATTCTCCCAATATTTAATTCGAATTCCAAACATTAAGGGTGCCAAATTCGAATTCTGGTGTGAACCGATAACGTTGGAAGTGACACGGGAATGGTAAAGGGGAACCTAGCCTAATCCGTACGATGCAACGTTGCATGCAACGTCTATTCTATGGGATCTGCGATTGAGTGTCGATATTTGGCAAGCGTCGTCAGTATATACGTAGTTTTCAGTGCTAATATGTACGTCGAATCGAAATAATGTGTGGAATGTGAAATAATCGTGGTGTGCCGGAAAGGCGGGAAGGGGCTACTGTGTAATGCGCAAAATCCCGCCATTTTAGTAACCCGATCCCGGTTTTGGAGGGAATTCTTCGCGATGATTGACAAGGATTTGTGAGGATATTACACAAGCTTATTCGTGTCGGTTTCTTATAACAAACTCTCTGGACAGCCACCTGTTGGGTCAGGTGATGGATAAGTCCCATAAAACGATCTAAAGTGGAAAGAAGAGTAAGTCCTAACCAAGAAACTTTGTCGTAACTTTCGTCGTCCGGTTCGTTTTTATCCGGACACTGGATACCTAGTAGCTGCCTTATTCTTTCAAAGGTTAGACAACTATATATAATAAATTGAATTAAATAAAAGTTATTAACCCTATGCACTCTAAGAATTGTTTTCAATGTGAACAACTAGCAACTTGAAAGCAACTTTGTGGTGGTGCTTCTGAGAATAGAAAGTGTTCGTTTTTTCTCAGAAGAATTAAACAATATTTATTATCTTATTTCGTTTATTCATTTTGTATTACTATAAATTAAATTTGATCCAAGTTGTGTGCGTATTATGTATATTTATGTGTTTATCGCTGTAGCGGGGTCAGTGGGACTGCAAAGGGTTAATTGTTGTAAAAAGCAAAAGAGTAAATTAGACAGAGAAATCTATAAACGATACAGATCGTTTAACATATCTTTTAACCTATATGCTCGGAGATGCCGTTATTCTAACCTAATTGTCATCGCTTTCGAAATTATTTCTCGTGCTATTTAGTCCCAATTCATTACGCTAGGTGTGCTGAAATCGTATTCCAGTCTGACTCGATAATGTTGGAAGTGACGCGGAAATGGTAATGGTCATTTTACTCTCGTATCAAATTCCTCTTTGAAATATCTGAAAGATTGTGTAAAAAAATACTACTCTTCGTTCGGTTAGGTATATCTTTGTCAATCCCTCAAAAAGGGAGCAAGTGCACCCAGCTCTTCTTTTAAATGAATAATTATTAAAAATTCTATTTTAAATGACGATGGTATATGGACCATCAGAACTGTATTCTTAAACCAAATATATTGCACAAAACTTCTTCGCTATTTTAATAAACATAAAACACATTTCACAGACGGTATCGGTGATCTTTTAAGATTTCCAACAGTAAATGGTAGGTGATGCATACCTGTTCGAATAGGATAGCGTCCAGTAAGGAAAGCTGTCCTAGATGGCGTACATATCGGTAGAACGTAATGTCGTTGCAATATTACGCCGTGATAAGCAAGAGCGTCTATATTTGGCGTAGGTATTTCATTGCTGCCATGAAAACTCACATCGTTCCAACCCTTAACGAACAATTTTAATTAGTGTCGATTAACGTAGAAGATCAACAAACTGTTTGTGACGTGTAAAAACAACACGTATGACTCGAAGTCCCGTTTAAGGATGAGAGGTAGGCTAACGAGTCTGATTAGCAACAGTACAATCTACTTCCTATAGACCATTACCCACCTGCCTGAGTTTATACATGGAAAGTAGATTACATACTGTTACCAATCAGACCCAAATTTGAAAAGTAAAATAAAATTTTGTTTTATAATATTTCTATAGTAAAACAGTCGGATGTCCTGGTGCATTTGACCATTACTCGTCATTTCTATTTATCGGTTATCTATTATTTAATAATAGACGTTCCTCGACACTCCTGCTTGAGAATTCGTCTATTTGAATCGCGAAGATGAAAGTAAGAGTATTACCAGATCATCCGCGATGATAACAATTATGTGTGGCCGCTGCAGAATCGACTGCTTCTTGTTTGGCGCTGGTAGTAGTGCAATGTACAAACACACGGAAAGCACAGCCACGCTTAATACGAAAATCGCGACGCGTGCCTTTGCACCCGGCATATTTATTTTTCCCTCCGCGAATGTTTGCTTTAATAAAAATGTCGAACCACCGATCGGAAAGATCGATATTTACGTGAACGTGGAAATTCGAACGATTGAATTTATTAATTATACTACTCGGCGTACAAAAAGGCGAGACATAAGTATTTGCACGGACGTTGGCACACGGAATGGTACGGTTTTTCTGATAAGAATCGTGCACTCGATAACAATGATTTAGCCACGGGAACGCAACTGTACCATGAAACCTACATATACTTTGCTACCGTTTGTAACACGGATGGAGAAAGTATAATGTGGGATGCCATGATCCGCCTATTATCACTTTCGCTCGTGCAACCATCTGATTTCGAAGGTTGCACTGCATTGTTGTCAGGGCCGTACCAATGCCGACCGATGCCCTAAGCACAGACCAAAGATACACGTAGTACGTATTTACGCTTTTATGCGTAATCGGTGAACGTGCAGCGTCTAAAGTTGAGAATTATTATAAACAAACATCTAATATATGTACAATTATTATAAACAAACAATTCGTGCAATTGTGGATAAATTAAAAAATACTGGCTCGGTTTGCAACAGTGTGGAAGAACGTTTAAAAATGTCTATCGATAAAAAGAGATATCTTGAATAGATAGCTTAGTAACAACGCCAATATTGACACGAGATAACATAGATCGCTGCAATCTTCTCCGAGATTTATGACACAATTATCGATATCTTTGAATAAACAATAACGATAACAAATCGCACTGTGAAATCTGAAAATTATGAATATGTACGAACAGTTTAATTCGATCTGTTGTTTTATTCTTTCTATTATCTACAATCTTTCACCCAATGTATTTTTTCAACCCATTCTTCTGGGATCTCGAAATCCCATTACCATTTTCGTTTTACTCGCGACATTACCAACAGATTTAGAAACGAATGATAACGTAATTATATTTGATGTTTATTTCGCAAACGCGGTGCTCGATAGTACAAAATATTTTACATTTGATTTCTCGTAAATATTAAACGCAATTAAATTAATCATTACAATAATTTAAGTTATAACAAATATAATGAATATCTATATACTACTTCAAAATATACAAGTTACTTATTGTCTTGATTACGCAACCAGATCGGTGACATCGGAGAAATGAACTTATTTCTTTCAATTTGTACCTCACTAATCACATTCATTGCTATGCTTTATCAGCCAACCCTAAATCATTTCGAGTCGTACTTTTATAACTAGACTGCGGATGTTTATGCATTAAGCATTTTTGAAAAATGATTAAATAACGTAAAAGTAGCAACGTAGAATAACATGAAAGTATTCGACGCAATTTCTAATTATGCAATTTGAAATTTCAATTATTGTACAGTTAATAAATTATAGAATTCTCGCTAATTCTTTACAAATCTTTGACAACTCGACGGAAAAAATTGTTCAGAATGTTGACCTCAACAACGTATTTCAAAGCTTTTTAAATCTGGGTAAGGCTGCTCGAGTCAAACTATACTATTCAACAACATCGAAATAAAAATTATTGAAGCGTGGATACAGTACACTAAGTGTCCAAATACTGCCGCGGCGTTAGGAACGTACATCGTAGCCCCTGAGTTCATCCATGGTTCCCACGTG
Organism: Colletes latitarsis; assembly: GCF_051014445.1. Taxonomy (NCBI): domain Eukaryota; kingdom Metazoa; phylum Arthropoda; class Insecta; order Hymenoptera; family Colletidae; genus Colletes; species Colletes latitarsis. The sequence goes on from NC_135140.1 coordinate 12,580,321, forward strand.
TTGTTTCTTCTTCTTGGATCGGCGAACCAATCTATAGGTAATTTGATTTGCGTTACTAAGATACGTCCGTAACTTTCCAGATAGAGATCCAAGTCACGCGCGATCTGCAAACAAAAACGTTAAATTTCCATAGTTACGCATGTTTTGTCTGTAGAATACGAATGTAGCATTCTGTGACATAATTACTCATCGACTGTTTACGTCCAAGTTACGAGTTACTAATTTGTGGAAAGTCATTTTGTAATTAGAATTTCCGAAGCAATGAAAGCGTAATTGTGCGCAACTCTGAGTATAGGCGAGATATGAGCTCGAAAGAGGAAGGATGAATAAGTTATAAATGCAATATGGCGGTCGTCCCTACGGAATTAGTCGGTAAGCGTTTGGTGTGGGGCGTCGGAAGAAAAAGCGAAAGGCAGTATCCACTTGCTTAGATACAGTAGCCACAGAAGCGAAACGAACGAATAAAGAAAATGATGTGGTATGTTATTTCACAAGAGAACACGATTACATATTATATGTATAAAGCTATCTCAGCCCTCGCGATCTCAGATATTCTATAAATTCCCGAGCAGTATGTTTACGATTCTGTAACGAAATGCGCTTAAAAACCATTCTTAGCCCCGTACTGCTATAGCGACACCTCCCGTACTCGTCGTCAGAGGGCTACGCTTTCGTCTCTCTCGCAAGTGCTCGACTGACCCTTTCGTTCTTATACAGGGTGTTCGGCCAACCCCGGGAAAAATTTTAATGGGAGATTCTAGAGGTCAAAATAAGACGAAAATTAAGAATACTAATTTGTTGATGGAGGCTTCGTTAAAAAGTTACTAACTTTTAAATTCAAAAATTTCAAATCGTTCTGGAAAAATTATTTTTGGTTGCAGGGGTCAGTTACAATTATTTTTGGTGAATAGACATACCCCCAGAATCCTGCGCATTTTCGAGAAAAAAATTCAGTACGGTTGGAACTTTAGACATTAATAACTTTTCAACGAAGCTTCCATCAACAAATTGGTATTCTTGATTTTCGCCTTAATTTGGCCTCTACAATCCCCCATTAAAATTTTTCTAAAACGAAGTCTGCTAGGATGCTTTTCTGCTCTCACGTTTACTATTCCTCGTAGTTTAATAATTAAAAGAAAAAGTATAGACGCAAAAGTGGCTAACACTGGACCCGAACGAAACAGTTGGTATTTTATTATCACTTACCCTAGGATATGATTCGGCGATGTTCTTCGTTTCGCATGGATCGTTAGCTATATCGAACAAACATTCGGTAACATTGCAAGTAGTGAACACGTGTCTACTAAAGTACGTCATATTTGGACGGCACTGGACCGTTGCTTCTTGCCGTAATTGCTTCATTGTGCTTGGCTGTGTCACTGGACCTCCTAAATGAAAGGTGATGTCTTGAGAGACAGAACTTTCCAGCACGAGATCCGTATACGGCACTGTCTCTAACGTTATCCCGGAATCGCCATAATATCCGTCGTAATAGCCGCGATCGAACGAACCTTAAAAACAAAATTCGATGCTCGATTAAAACGAAGAAAGAATCTTAATAATTTCGAAACACGACATGTGTAGCATTGAACGTGTTAATTTTAAGAAAATATTAAGAATAATTGCCTCGTAATAGCTTGAACCGACTGTATATCGCGCCTTCGGTTTTAAAAACTTCATCGATATTTAATAAAAGTTTGTCTCTGCCGCGCCCGATCCCTTCGCTCAGTACACGCCATTGATCGATGCCATCGATCTCGCCTAAATCCTTCAGATCTCCGCCGGCCGCTGAGTAGAGAATCGGCAACCAATCTGTTATGTGCACCAGCTGGTTCGAAACGCGCGCTGCTTTCTGAATCCTTGGCGACCATAACGCTGCAACCCCTCTCACGCCTCCTTCGTACAATGTGTACTTTGTCTGTATTACGAAGGGAACCAAAACGTTGTTCGTGATTGATAAGTTACTCCTTTAAAGGAGCGTTTGATTAAAAGCATTTATTTCAAGCGCACAGAGAACACGCTAATTCGTTCAGTTTAAACTTGTTAACCCCCTCGGGTGCAATTTAAATTTCAGTAATATTTCGAGTGATTAAGTCACAGAAAAGATATTTAAAAAGTAGGAACACGGTATTAAATTTGATATGATTTGATTCATAAATATGAAAATACACGAAGGGTTAACGAGGCGAATCAATCAAATAAATAAATTTGTTTCTTCGTACGATCTTACCCCTCTCAAGGGGTAGTTCGAACCCCAATTTCTGTATCTACCGATGGACGCTGCTCCATTATCTGTGAGAAACAAAATCAAGGAGTCCCCGAGCATTCCTTTGTCGCCTAACGCGTGAAAGATATGCCCAACCGAATCATCCAGTTTCGATACCATTCCTAGGACAAAGAAAGTTGCTTATAAATTATTTAGCGCGTGTGAAACACATACTGTGATAAAATTAAGGATACGGAATGAGAGAGAGTTTTCTGGCCGTCCAGTAGTTCTAACGATCTTGCACTACCTCATTGTTTATACATATATACTCTTTGTTTCGCGTACTAGCGTATTTGCGACGATTTGGTTCGCGAATTTCGGTGAATTCCTTATCGCTGTATTGGCCTGTAGGTTGTTCCAAAGGTGCGTGGACAGCGAGATGAGATATGTGGAGATAAAGGGGTCTAGGAAGCTCGTGATTGTCGATTATTTTGATCGCCTCGTCGGTAAATAAATCTGTTGCGTACTCGCGATTTATTCCGTGGGCTGGATCGTCTCCTCGATGCATGTCGTATCCGCTCATGTTCTGAAAGTGTACAAAGTTGTTGAAATAAACTGTAAAAAGTAGAGCTGTTATTCGATTACATTATATTTGAATTACACTTGTATTTCAATAACAACGATCGAATCGAATGTTTGAATTAACGCGTCTTTGGCTCGCCCGCGAGTGAGAAGAGTGGGGGATGGACGGGAATCACTGCGCATGAGCGAACTACGCAGGGTCGAAGAACGATCGATGATCGTAGTCGTGCAATCGCGTGCGTAACGCGAAGGTGTCTGTTAGAACGACGCGAGTAAACATTCAAGGGTACATGTACGTTCGGAAAAGTCGAGCATAGAATCGAAGGTTTGTGTGAAATTGCGTTTAATTATAATTAACTGTCGAGATCTTAGTGCAATTTTCACCGAGGAACCAAACAAGTTAATTCACAAGCTTAACCTCAACGTAACCTCATTGTCAGTGGTAGTGTAAGCTTGAAGCGTATAATTCATTTAAAATATCCACGTTGTTATTGTATTTTGAAACACAAAGATTTCAGGTTATTATGCGTTGATTCGTTTTACCTGATTCGAATATCTGTAATCGTAGTAAGTGATGTGGCTGTTATAGAATCCAAGGAAGGAATCAAAGCCTCTGTGCAATGGTGTATATTGAGGCGTATGGTATCCCATATGCCACTTTCCAATTAGTTTCGTAGTATATCCTAATCCCCGTAGGTATTCCGGTAAAATTTTTATATTCAACGGCAGACCACGTGGTTCACCACCGCGTATTCCATCCCCTTGCATCCCTGTACAAATCATTCGCAGTTATCCGTCACGTATGTATTTTAAATAGAATTTCGGCTGGAATTTATTTAATACATCGATTAACAAATTGTAAACGATAGTTTGTATACCGAGATAGGAAATAACAAAAAAAAAAAAACCAAATTTAAAGTATAATTTATTTTATTCAGGCGCTATAGATTAAAGTTTGTTACGTGGAATTTTCATGACATAAAATCTTATTATTGACCCATCGCGGATTGTAAAATCATGGAGCTGGAATCATTTTGCGTACGTGACCCTTTTTAGGTTATGTTAAAATCATTTTCTTTTGTAAAGCACATACCAATACGTATTGGGTATTGTCCAGTAAAAAAAGCTGTCCTAGATGGCGTGCTAGATGGTAAAACGTAGTGTCTGTTTAATATAATTCCATTGTAGCCAAGTGCATCAATGTTAGGCGTCGGTATCTGATTCGATCCATGAAAGCCAACGTCGTTCCATCCCTATAAGATATTTAAATTTCGTACTAGATAAACGATTGCATAATAAACGGAGTAATTGATACGGCGGGCACGGGGAAGAGGGAAATTTTTGTTTTGAAGTCACGATGAGTCACATACACGAACATCCTTATTATTTGCGCGGGCGTGGATAATTTTCGAGCCACGATAATTGTCTTAACTAAGGACAATTTTAATTCAAAACGCTTTCCTACTACAGATTAATCATAGCGAATTAAGCAAAGTAGGCAGACACAAACCATATACAACCGGTTACACGTTACATACATATGTACACGTATAATATTCACATTATATCCTATTTTTTATCGTTTTTAATATTCTAGAATCTCTTTCAGCGATGTTTAGGCATTTGTTAAAATAATAATGTAGTTACTAAATATTTTATTCAAATTATTGACGCGTATTGCACCTATCGATGCTTGTACTATTCTCTACTTTAATGATCAACGGTCCTTAGCAGGCACTTCAGACACGATTTTAATTAACGATTATTCGTTGCGGAGGTTTGCTTAAACCGTAAAGAAAAACATATCGGTAACTTTTTTTGTATCCAGACGACGGTTAACTAGTAAAATCGGACACTTTTTAAAGTAATTTTCAGTGTCGTTTCATTTAGCGTTGTAGTTTCTAATGATATTTCAATTGTTACATTTATAGTTATTTGAAAGTATCATTCAATGTGAAATTATTAATAAAAAAAATATAATTTTTATTTAAGAATCTTAAATTCATTGCATTTATCTGGCACATTAATAAATTTTAAATTAAATAATTTTAGATAAAAAAAGAAAATTACAAATTTCATGTATTAGACTTTAAATAGATATTTTTAAATTTACCATAAAACAATTAAACGGAAACGATACACAGAGTGTGGAACTCTCGCGAGCAAACGTTTGTATTTTTACTAAATATTTCTTGTAATCTTACCAAGTCGTCGACCATAAACACGATAATGTGCGGCGCAGTTTCGTATAAACCAACCACATAACCGACGCACAATATTAGATGCAACACGAAAGTGCTTATTAAAATTAGGAAAAACCGACACATTTTTCACATAAAAGGATTCAGAAGAACGTTAAAAAAAATTTATGTAAAAAAAAAAACTGTAAAGTTGAACACAAAGGGACCGGGTTCCTTTATACCACTTTCGAACACGATTCACGAGGCAGAGCCATCAGAATACTACTCGCGATATTTATCACAGGGCTCCTGCTGGACACAGAAGAATGAGGAACAGAAATAAACACGTTTATATAGTCCTCCCACGAGGAAATATTCTCATGAATAGACTACATGAAAGGGAAGGGAAAATACACTAATAATAACGGTAATAAAGGAGGTACGTGTTTCAACTGGGTTACTTCTCATCTTACATGTTATCTTTCGTACTTATGCAATTGTCTATCTACGTACAAGACGTTTCGTGTAATTTCATATTTAAATTAAATTTACACGTTTCAATAGAGTGTAATTAAGTTCCATCATTGGGTAAGAGTTAAAAGAGTTAGGTTTACGGTTTCGTACGTCTGCACACTGATGCATTGTTTTATATAGAGGGTGTTCGGCCACCCCGCAACCGAAAATAATTTTTCCAGAACGAATTGAAATTTTTTTTCCCGTCGAAAAATTTCACAACTTCTCGAATTTTTTTCTAGAAAATGGGTAGGATTTCGAGGGTATGTCTATTCATCAAAAAGTGATTGTAATTGACTCCTGCAATCGAAAATAATTTTTCCAGAACGATTTGAAATTTTTTAATTTAATTGTTAATAACTTTTTAACGAAGCCTCAGTCGAGAAATTGATATTCTAGTTTTTCGTCTTATTTTGGCCTCTAGAACCTCCCATTAAAATTTTTTCCAGGAGTGGCCGAACACTCTGTACATTCAACTATATCAGACACCAAAATTTTACGGATTTATGCAATTTTTTAAGCTGAAATCTTTGCAAATAGTGCAGGATATGATATACAAGTTCAGGAAAGTAGGGTAATGAAATCGTCGCTGTATATCCAAGTTATTTTCACATATCCTGTTTATCGAGACAATCACGAACATACTGATTATTAACTTAAGTGGTTTAATGAACTGACAAATAAATAGTTATGATTTTTGTAAAAAGTAGTGCATTTATTAAAACTGTTCGGTATAATTATATTATTGTCACATAGATTCAAATGCAATGGAAACTTTACCATCTTGAGAAGAACATTACTGTTTTTGCGAGCAATTGCTAGTAGTTTATTTTAGTAGCACAGCCCCCATAGTAGTATTCTTCTGCATTTAGCATTTAATAATGTATAAAAATATATTGAGTATTAACGTTTTTTCAGAAGCGTGACAATCGTCGGAACTTTCTATACATATTTTTACAATACTCTTAACTACACAGGCATTAGAAAAACTGAAATTAAAAGAATAACAAAAGTCAAATAAAAGCGGGAATAATACATGAAAAACTGTTTGCTAATTATATAATAACATTACAATGTACAATAAAAAATTTTATACAGTGAAAATTATAGTTAAACGCATAATAAACTGAAATGTAATGACGATTATTAAAGACAGAGATTCATGATACAATATATAAGTATTTATTATATTAATACGTACTTATACTAAGTAATCATTAATTATAGTAGCATTTAATTTTATAATTACAATACTTTCGTTTAAATATTATAAGAAAAAAAAGAAATGGTTTTAAGACATATTATAACTGTGTTTGAAATAATTTAACGGTATAATTGATTTTTTTATAAATATATGTATCTTAAATGCAACATTTCTATGGAAGCTCGGAAATAAAAATAGAACACATATACGTATACGAGTTTGAAAATTATTTTAAATGTAGTTATTCTATATTATATGAATTTTTATACCTGGCTAATTACCACTCTTCATGTTTCGTGATAAAATCTTATTTATTTAAGAAAAATCTCGATTTGGAAACGCTATACGATTGACCAGTGTCCATACGTACAGCCCCAAACACATCCAGGAGGATATAATTTTTACCCACATAGAAGCAGCATTGGAGTTGAATGTATTCAAATTGGAATTTGGTCTATAAAAGTATTGTTATAATTACACTAAAGTATAGCACTTGCAGTAAAAGATACGTGACTTTAATTTACGCAATAACGATAACAAATACTCACTGGTACCAGTTGGTAAGAGTCATCATAACGTATAACGTAGCGAGAGCGAACATTAGATGAAATGAACTCCAATCGTAAGCTACTTTATCCTCTTCGTTGTCCCAAACTTTAGCTTCGCCTCCACTTTCCGAATCAGGATTTCGGCCTTCTACTGGAGTATAATCTGGTTACATTTAGGAAAATGGGAAATAACTCAAAAGAAAGTGTTCTACGATATGATGTTTGTTCCTCTAATAAATGTTCCTGTTAGGTTTAATTGTACAATAGCAACGAATGTTATTACATGCGTGTTTAAACTTTATTTTGAACCTTTTGGTACAGGAGCAGGAGGCCACAAACCGTTTATTTTATAGCTCACAATACAATGCTACATCTTCATTCAAGTTCAACTTGCAAGAGTTATTCTTAAGAGGATTACAGCATCGAATGTTGTGAGAAATAAAATTTTCGCACAATAACGGATTGGAGGAGTTATCTTTCAAAGTAAACACTTCCAATCTCAAACAAGCCCTACAAAGCATAAATACATATACTTTGAAAACAAACACTCAAACGTCGTTAGAGTCGGGGAGCAGCAATTTTTATTGATTAGAAACAATGCCTGTACCGAAAGGGGTTCTTTTTGTATCAAGTAACGAAGACTTTAAGCAAACAAAAGCTGATAAGGAAGAATGAAATTTGATATGAAACTAAGACTTATGAATAAAAATTTATAATATGAAAAAATATTTGCATTGAAAATATAGCAACAGAATTCTTAATGAAAAATTTTAATCAAACAGAAAATAATATAAGACAATGAAAACAGGCACACGCTAACTACTAAGCAACCAGATGTATAGTACTGATTGCACGATTGGAAATTTGATAATTCTATGTTTAAAAAATAGGTAAAAAATGTAAAATGAAATTTCTTTCACGAGATTACGTTTTTTAGAAGAATCACTGAATTTTCATATATAAATATTCGGTAACCAAAAGTACAAGTTTCATGCGAACTTTCGATTTTTTCGATCGTGTAGAAAGATACCCTATGTTTATTTCAGGATCATCCTGTAGAATTCTTTTATCTTTGCAAAATCCGTCACATCAATGCATAAACAATTGTACGCTTATTCGACAAATACTTAAAGAATTTTCGGAAACAAAGCATCGTCTGAAAAAATTTAATTCTACATTTTTGACTCATTGTCGGGTCACATTATCGCGATTGTCTGATTATACTAGTTGCAAGACACCCTCAGTTATCATTTATGATAAAAATTATCATAGCTAATTTGCATTTCGAAATCTTCAAGATTAATAAACAAAATTTTTTGTAGATATGTTAATTTTAATATTATGTATATGTATAATGTAAAAACTAATATTTTCAATTACAAAAAAAAATAAATGACCAAGGTAACTATACTGAATTTAAATTATATTTTAAGGTAATAGTGTGTGCCTACCTTCATTGTTGATAAGACACTGGTCTGCTGTATTCCTGACTGTACGAAGAAAGCACATTATTTTATTAAAGATATTTCGATTAATCGTTTAAATATATGGGAGAAAAGTAAACATATTAAGTCATTGAAAGATATGCTAACTATGCAAGTACATATATTTTTAAGTCATTTATTTTAAAGAAATCAAACAAACTTTATTAGCTTTAAATAAAAAAGTGAATTAGTTTCTACATACCTGCTCCATTATCCTTGATTAGAACATTCTCAGACATTATAATCTCTGATGATAATTTTGATGCATTGCATAAAGAGCTATACAGTACACAACTAAACCAGATAATTAAACCGATAATGCTTTCTTTGTCAAAAGTAACGCGATTATGTGCAGCAGCATCGTCGGGAGAAAACATTTGCAAAAATCCAGGATTGCACACCTCGTCTATGAATAGAATCAACTATGGTACATCATAAAAGTAAATAAATACTATTAACCCATTCAGAACGCCGACAATCCATAGTTCGGCCAACATATTTCCAGTGTGTTCCACGTAAAACTGCGTTTCAATATCAACATTTCGAGTCACGATAATACGTTAAAATGTTCGCGTGAGCAAACTTTTATGCCGTTTCGAATCTCGTTCGTCCCGGAAAGGTTAATATTCGATGCATACTTGAAGTATGTAAATATACCTGGACTGTTCGAAATTCCACTCCACGTTAAATAAATAACATACAGTGAAACGATAGACGATTGAAGAAGACCAGAACGCGGATAACGTTCTTGTACACTTGGGAGGATTGATACAATACTAGCAATCACGCACAAGATTAAGTTGAAAGATATAAAAAATTTATTCAAAGAACAGTTGTCTGGCTGCAATAAAAAAAATAAACAATTTAAGTATCAAAAATGTAAAACTATAAAATAAATTATAACTATATTGTTTAGAAACTTACATGGGTAAAGTATACAAAGAGTAAAACAACGCCCGTGATAGAAACAGCATAATTAAACAATGTTACCCCCAAGAGCGCAGCATACCTGTATATATTTATTTAATAATATATACTTAATCCATTACAAATTAAACAAAGTACAATAATACGTGCAGTTATACGTACCATCCTTTTGATTCTGTATCTTCGTAATTACCTACCCACACGTCGGCCCATGAATGGGCAAAAACAATGATAAGAATCAATTGGATAATAATAAAAAGAAAACCACCTATCATTCCGAAATACATCCATGTTATTCCAAATGATTTTTCAGGGATGAAAAAGGCTCCGATAATTCCACCGATTATTAAAAGATATTTAATGGCCCAAAATCTAAACCCACAATTTACACATTACGTATAGTTCTTGATACGCAAAATATATTGTTTTACCATACCCATTTTGTATAGGTGCCCGAGGATCTTTAGAACTTTTTACACCGATCATTATGATAGACATCAAAAAGAAATAAAGAGTTATGATGAAACATATCCTATAAACCGCTAAATATCCAACAGCAGACTCGCAATCGACAGTGAAAGTCGATGGAACATAATTTGTACTGTCAGTACAAAACGGTACCTATGAAAGGAAACAAGAATATTTCGTATAAAAAGGACATATCCCTTATAATTTAATTGAAATTTACCAATTTCACATTTGGAAACATTACCTTTTTGAGTGCATCTTGTAAACCGGGAGCCAATGTAATGCAAGCGGCGATAGTTCCTAGCATTAATAATAATGCATACATCATACGAGTACTTGTGCTGTTACGACATGTCGGGCATTGAGAGCAACAGAAACTGCACGCTGTGCTGCCGCACAAGCAGGCAAGCTATAGAATGGAAAATATGTAAAACAACATCTAATATTTTCTTATATCATAAAAGTTATTGGTTTCTCATGAAAGTTATATTGAACTTTAAAATTGTTTAATAACTTAATATGGAAAGGATTAAATACAATACAAAGCAATAATTGTGATGCAAATATTAATACAGTATAATTATTGGATTATATTTTTCTATAATCTAAAAAATAGAGCCACGAACAGTTGCATCAAAGGCCAAGAGGAGTTTTGTCAAGTCTGTTAACACTTTGTATCAGAAGACAATATTTAAACGCAAGTATTTTAAGAGTGATGGAAGTTTTCTATGTTAAAAAACATAGACAGTAAATTGTTGAAGAAACAATTCTAATTTACGATGTTCCTGTTTCGTTATTTTGTTTTGACAAGACATTAATTATAGAGTATACGTTTATGCTCTCAGAGTTAATATGATGCGAAGTAAAATGTAATCAATGTTATAATTGAATTTGATAATTTATCGAACTGTATACTAAACTTTGTTCGTTACATAAAAAATGATATTATCTAATAACGGAAAGTAAATAGCACAACGACTAGATTAGATCAAGGCATATTTAAAAAAGATATTGAATCGACGATCAAGGGTGTCTTTTAAAAATTAAAATCGTATACGTTATTTACAATTTAATCCACTTACCTGTGCTGTGGAACAAATGAGTCCCATTACGATGTTTTAAATCCGTTCAATGTATCAAACGATATAGAGAAACCCACAATTTGCAATTTTACAACTATACTATTAATTACGCAACACGATTAGTTCTACGAAAGAACAAACAACAACGTAGCTTTTAAGAAAAATTTTCACTATGACAATGGCGTCTTGACAGATCGTACCCAACGACTCGCTATCAGCTGACTTGATGTCATATCCTCTTGCGAAGCTTATACGAAAAATGATCGACGTCGATTAATAAAAGTAATAAATTTATTAATACCGAGATCCAACAAATAACAAGGCGATAATAATGAAACGGTACTATTAAATCAATAATCGGTTAAAATGAATATTCGAATTTGTATTGAACGCGAAATGCCAAGAATGACGTCATTTCCATATTTGAAATTCGAATGGGTAATTCTAGATGGCGTTGCAAGTAGGTTCATTTGGCGAGCTGTTGGTGGAAGAAAGCAAGCCAGTAAGACAGCAGGACGTTGATTACACTCATTTTTGGTAAATATACGTACCCCCGAAATCTTATGCACTTTCGACAACAAAATTCTTTACCGGAAACATAATCTGTGACCAGAAATGTTGCCCCGAAATTGTACGCGTACATATTGGGCGCAGAAATTTTTCGACAGGATTAAAATATTTCAAATCATTTTGAAAAAATTACTTTCAGCTGCTGGGTCAATTACAATCATTTTTGGTCATTAGGCATACCCTCGAAATCCTACGCACTTTCGAGAAAAAAATTCGATTAGGTACTGAAATTTTTAGACAAAATTAAAAAATTTCAAATCGTTCTAAAAAAATTATTTTTAGTTGCAAGGGTCAATTATAATCATTTTCGGTGAATAGATATACCCCCGAAATCATACGCATTTTCGAGAAAAAAAATTCTTTACCGAAAATATGAAAAACCGTAACAAAATGCAATCAACGCGTACTTTGATGAAGAATATGTAAAAATTGTAAGAATGTTAAAAAAGTTGTTTGTTAAATCTGGATTCATACACATAGACATGGAGAGTTGATTGTTAATAGGACAAGCAACAAAGAAGGAAGGAGAATCGTTTATATTTTCATTATTCATTGTCTATATCTTTCGATATATCGCGTCGTGATAACGTAATCGACACGTTTACAATATACAATTTATACATACATCTATAGAAATGCCACCTCACAGTCTTTAACAGTGCATGATTTTATTTAATCTTCTACTCGATTCATTTAAGTATAAAAAATAATTTTAAATGCAATCTGTTGATATTTAAACAATGTAGAAGTAATTGTGTTAGTCTAACGAATATAACGTAATAAAAAAAGTATTTGTAAATAAATAACACTGTACTAAATTATTTAGATAGAAATTTTTATGAATATAACAGTATGTGTATAAATATAAATGTCTCTTAGCTATCATATACATTGTATATGAGGGCAAGCCGTGGTAATTAATTTTACTAGTAACAAAATAAAAATTTTCATGTAATATTTACAATAGCCTAAACCGTTTGGTTTAAATTAAACGTTATTTGCTGTAAAGCATTATGGCAGTTTCAACTTTGTCGTAACTTCTGGCACGGTTTTCTTCAACAAATAATTTTTAATATTTTGGTACGGTGTATCGAAGAGCAAAGTGAGCGTTATCGAGAAAGCAATAATCCATAAATATTCATTCAGGTTGAACTGTGGGAAAAAGAATCTGTTGTAATCGTTACGTTTACTAACCGCGTACATTTAAAAGCACAATATTTCAACTTACTTGCATGCTGAAGAATTCATAGTGAACCGGGCTTCTGGTCCTTCCAACATTATAAAAGTATATTGGAAATTGCGTTAAATATATCGCATAACTCAGCCTTGTAGTGATCAAAAATCCTTTCCAAGCTAGAAGTCTACTAAACCAACCTGGAATTTGTAGAAGTGATTTGTCAAAATATTTGTATTGGTGTTCGATTCATATACGGGATGTTATCATTTTTAGATTATATTTCTTGTTTGTTTTCAGAAAACTATTTTTCACAAATTTATTACAGGTTTCGTTTCGTTATAGATGACGAATAAATTACTAATCAGCAAAAGAATATTCATTAATATTTTGATAATCGAGAAAATTCTATAATAACTAAAATAAATCTGGGAAAAATTTTAATGGGAGATTCTAGAGGTCAAAATAAGTCGAAAATCAAGAATACCAATTTGTTGATCGAGGCTTTTTTGAGAAGTTATTAACGTTTAAAGTTCTGCTTGTAGAATCTATCGCTATCGCGCGTGCGCAGCTGTTCTCAAGTTGCCGTTCTACAGGCGGAACTTTAAACTTTAATAACTTTTTAACGAAGCCTCTATCAACAAATTGCTATTCTTAATTTTCGTCTTATTTTGCCCTCTGGAATCTCCCATTAAAATTTTTCCCAGATATTTTTATTAGAATGTTACGAAGTAATTAAAAAAATGAAGAAAAGCCATCCATGTGTAATCCTCGATTTTCGTCTTATTTTTGTCCGTAGAATCTCCCATTAAAAGTTTTCCCAGGGGTGTTTTATACTTGTACGTATAATACGAAGTGACAATTACCATTCGTATTTCTAGTGTGATGCATCACAGTTACCCAAGCGAAAATGGAACACCAACCGATAGGAGCAAACGCATTATAGAGCGCTGCATGCATCGGATCGTAAACGTAATTTATAGATCCCATGTGCGCCGGACCAAAGAACGCGCAGCAAAACATAATCGTGCACACGATCCAACCGATATACAAAGCTATCTAAACGGAAAGAAAATCAATTAAATACAAGTATAAATGAAATTTGATAAATTAACGAACGTAAGCGACTTGCTCTGTTCATTTTGTAATCTTTAGGCATGTATCTCAATAAATAACCGACGAATATTCCTATTATATAAACTGTCAGTCTATGCGACGGTAAGGTGTACGAGAGATCCGCAGTGTCGAATAATTGTTTTATTCTGCAAATATGAAAATAACATTGTCAGATAGGTGTGCTCGAAATTAGTTTCTCCGAATAAACATTTTTAATATATTAACTTACGATGTACCAAAGAACACATAGTTATTTAAATGTTTATGATGCGTCACGAAGTATCGCAGTGCCGTTGAAATTACAGCGCACAAACTGAGGATAAAAAATCCAGTTTTTGGTTTTTTAAATAGCAGCAATACCATTAGAGGCGAAAGTACAAAGAGTTGAGTATCTATGCCCAAGTGATGAGTGTGGGTAAGACACTGAAATAACCAAATATAGTTTACATCATGATATGCATACAGGGTGCTCGGACACTGCTGGGAAAAATTTTAATGGGGGATTCTAGAGGCCAAAATAAGACGAAAATAAAGAATATCAATTTTACGTTTGAGGCTTCGTTAAAAAGTTATTAACAATTAAATTAAAAAATTTCAAATCGTTCTGGAAAAATTATTTTTGGTTGCGGGGCTCAATTACGATCATTTTTGGTCATTAGACATATCCTCGAAGTTCTACCCACTTTCGAGAAAAAAATTCGAATAGGTGCAGAAATTTTTCGGTGAAATTAAAAAATTTCAAATCGTTCTAAAAAAATTGTATTTAGTTACAGGGGTCAATTATAAGAATTTTTGGTGAATAGACATACACCCAAAATTCTACGCATTTTCGAGAAAAAAATTCGACTAGGTACTCAAATTTTTCTACGGAAAAAAAAAATTTCAAATCGTTCTGGAAAAATTATTTTCGCTTGCGGGGCTTAATTATGATCATTTTTGGTCATTAGACATACCCCCGAAATCCTACCCACTTTCTAGAAAAAAATTCGAATAGGTGGAGAAATTTTTCGGTGAAATTAAAAAATTTTCAAATCGTTCTGGAAAAATTATTTTCTGTTGTAGGGGTTAATTACAATAATTTTTGGTGAATAGACATACCCCCGAAATCTTGCGCATTTTCGAGAAAAAAATTCAGAAGGGGCGGAACTTTGAACGTTAATAACTTTTTAACGAAGCCTCCATCGACAAATTGGTATTCTTGATTTTCGTTTTATTTTGGCCTCTAGAATCCCCCATTAAAATTTTTCCCAGGAGTGGTTGAACACCCTGCGTATTTCAATGCAGTTGGCGTATTCGAAACAGTATACACACCATCGATTCGAATCCAAAGTAATTGTGAATGAATAGAAAGTTCCTCCACCAGGTCCGTTTGCAAATATTCGCGTGCTCGGTCACCACTAAATTCCATTGCGGTCCAGATCCAATGTAAGGTATTATATAAGTACAAAATAGCATCAGTGCTGCTAATGGCGGTACTAATCTATGAGAAACAAAATAATTAGCGTCGAGTAATGTTTGAGAAAAATTTCTATGTTCCTAAAATTGTAACGTGTGTATCGATATATTTTTTTTCTAAACGTTGAGAGTTAGGGGCGCGAGTTGGATCACCGATCGATCGGAAAACTCTGAAATACGCCGCGAAAAATGAATAAATTGTGCGACTTAAGAAACTAACGGATAGATATAAATTAACTTCATCACCTGATTAAACGTGATAAATATTCGTCTCTGATATTCAAGTTACCAGTTCTCTTTAACTTTCCAATGAAAGAGTAAGACGTTAAGAGTCCAGAGAGCATTATAAACGGATCCGTGTATAGACTAGCAGCTCTTCCTATGACTGTCCACGGTTTGCCAAGATACTGCGACAAGAAACTATTGTATCCTTCTTATAAAAATAATTAAAAGTGTTTCTCGTATAGTGGAAACCTTACTTCGCTCATTTCCGTTCTATTCGTGTACGGATTGAAAAAAAGTGCCATACTTTTATGAGCCAAAAGTAGCATTATAGCGTTTATGGCTCGTATACCGTGAAGGGTAGCTATGTCGTTTTGTCCTCGTTCCAACGACACGAGCTTTTTAAAATTACGTTTCAAGGAGAATGACAACAGTAGTTCGCCAGCAGGTATATTATAATGATCGCGGCACGTTGCTACGATTGCCAATGCAAACGTAATCGTAAAAAATAAGCTGAAAACGATACGATTGTAATATTAATTTCATGAAATCCGTGAAACTTTCGGCCATATTGTTTATGCAACCACTTGTTACCCAGCGTATATGGTTTCTGTAGGGACAGTATCTTTCCTCTTCACCTGACACATCTCTTCGTTTACCTTTACTGTAACATTGATACCGGTTTGCAAACTGTATTTTGCAAGAATACCGCGAATAGATGTTTCAACGTCTTTAAAGTTGCATGCTGCTGGCGTGCACACGCCCCAATTTATTATGCTGAATCGAGGCACTCGATGCCCAGGCTGAGAAAAAAAAATTTAATTATACTAATGTTACGCTGATAATAGGATCGGTTGCTCTAATGTGGAATACGTTCCTAATTTGGAACGATATCAAAGAATCGTGATTTTGTCATCTATTGGCGATTAATGCAATCGATTATGATTATAATTTGTTGCAATTAGCGTGCATATACAGGTTGTTCGATTATACCTGGGAAAAATTGTAATGGGAGATTCTAGAGGCCAAAATAAGACGAAAATCAAGAATATCAATTTCTTGACTGAGGCTTCATTAAAAAGTTATTAAAAAATTAAATTAAAAAATTTCAAATTGGTCTGGAAAAATTATTTTTAGTTGATGGGGTCAATTACGATTATTTTTGGTTATTAGACATACCCTTGTAATCCTAACCATTTTCGAGAAAAAAATTCCTTACCGAAAATATAATTTCTGGCCAGAAATGCTTCCTCGAAATTTCATGCGTATCTTTAAAACGTCATAACTTCTGAACGGATTGACGGATTTTGATGTTTAAAAAAGCAAACGACGCGTATTTTGATCAAGAATATGTAGAAATTATAAAAATATTCGAAAAGTTGGTCCTTGACACTGCAAAATGAGAAAACCCCCATAAAAATGGTCTAATTTTCAAACAGCCATAATTCCTACAATAGTGAATATATTTCAATGAAACTTTTTTCTGAAGTAGAGCTCATGGGTACCTACAAAAAAGTATTAAACAACTTTTCTATAGGACGTCAAATAAAATTACTAAAAATGAAAAACGAATTTTTAAGGAAAATCGACAAGGGGGTAGGTGCCTAAATTTTTCGGTGAAAAAAAAAATTTCATATCGTTCTAAAAAAATTATTTCTAGGTTCTGGGGTCAATTACAATCATTTTTGGTCATTAGACATACCCCCGAAATTCTACTCACTCTCTAGAAAAAAATTCAGTACGGGCGGAACTTTAAACGTTAATAACTTTTTAAAAAAGCCTCCATCAACAAATTAGTATTCTTGATTTTCGTCTTATTTTGACCTCTAGAATCTTTCATTAAAATTTTTCCCAGGTTTGGCCGAACACCCTGTATACAGTGAAATATACATACATACATGTGTTTATAAAAAAATATTAAAGAAAATATCACAGTCTGAGCTTTTGCAAGGTGATCGTTGACCTAATAGTATTCATAATAAGGGAGGTGCATCAGCTTTGTATTAGCTTGATTATTTCTTCAAATATGAATATAGTATTCCATATTGGGAGCACTATGAGCCTAATATGGAAAATGAAGATCTCAGTAAAAAGGGTAATCATTTCCTAAAGCGTTTTATATTTTAAATTTGACTGTTACCAGTGAAAAGAGCATAGAATTTCCTGTAAATTCATAATATTTAAGTTTTTATAATAGTTCAGTAAGCAAATGAAACATGTTGTGGCACGATGGCGCTTTACGTTGGAGTACTAGTCGACCGTAGGGGAACCCCACAAGGGAATCTCTCCACGCGGTCGCGGGGACTTCTCGTGTTTTATTACTATTCGAATCAGTGTTATAAAACATCTCTTCTTCGCTACCTCTGTAATTTTTTAGACCTGAATAAATTACATTTAATATTACTATCGGACCACACATCTGTATAAAAACAAGTATTCCATATTAGAGCAACTGACCCTACTTTCTTTTGCCAAAGTACTTATACAGGGTTCGAGTATGCTTTGCAATTGGTACCTTCTGTACAATCTTATGTTAAAAGAACCTACAAGCACACGAATATGTACTTACATCGGTAATGTTGCTTCTGAACGCGTAGTGAGAGTGCAGAACCCGATGAAGATGCTTAAGATCTAACCGCGATTCGTCGATGCTCAGATTCACATACGCTAAACAATATTGTCCTTGGATGCCTTCGGTCCCTTCTATTCCGATGCATTCGTCGAAGTCGCCAAATTGATTTACGTTTCCGTTCAGAAGGCCAGACGGCAGTTTCGCCGTTGCGTCGTACACTTTAAAACAAAACGAATAAAAGAAATAATAAAAGACTCTTTAAACTCACGATACTATAAAAAAAAAACCAACAATATCGTTGCTCGTAGTTACGAAAGAATGAAACGAAACGATTACAAGACGCGACGAACATCCCAATTGAATTGCTAGGAAACTGAAACTACGTCTAGACCAGTGGTTCCCAAACTCATTTGGCCTACCGTCCCCTTAATTTTTAAAAAATTTTAATAGCAATTAAACAGAAAAATATATGTATTAATGTTTCTACCTTTCTCGTAAAATATAGTAAAGAAAGGTGTTAATCAGAAACATTGAAGTTTGAAATTATGAAACTATTTATCGAACTCGGAATAGAAAGGTAATACAAAGAAAGTTAAAACATTCGAAATCATCTTAATGAGAAGGATGAACCTGGTACGCTACTACCAATTTAGTAATCCTCGGCTCTATTTTCGTCAGCAGTAATCTTAAATCACCGTGATTTACTATTTGCAATCGGTTTCTTTTTTTCGTTAATAAATTGGTTACCGCACTGAATCCACGTTCCACTAAATATTCATCGCCCCCAAATGCACCTGTGGCCATCACCGCCCCCTTGGATCGCTGCAGCGCCCACTTTGGGAATCACTGTTCGTAGACGAACTACGAAGGATTTAGTATCGCGAGAAATTATTTAAACGGATCACGGGGAAGTACTACTTACTTTTTAGGGCCCACAAAGTGAATTTGGCGAGCTCCTCGTGGAATATGTCGGCGTGACTTTTGCATTGCGGACTTACTCGGCCGACACCGGGATAATAAGCAGGGAGTATTTGCAATAATCTCCTTGCTTCTCGATCGATTTCTTCTGGAAAGTCATCTGCAAAAATTTCAAGCGTCAAGGTTATATTTATAGAGTATTAAATATAAGTATAGCGTAGCTAAATTTATAAATGATTATTAATTTTAATTTCGATCACGGTTGTTTCGTTGACTTAGTTTGTATTACCGTGAATGGAAATTTAAACCGATTCGTGATGTATATTACAGAGAGTAGTATTTCCAATATTACAGAAACGACGCGACGTTAATTAAACGTCTGACCACTAATCATTGTTTCTACTTGCGCCGAAGGAAACGCCGTACTCGAATGGAGTCTGTTCCACGCGTACACTCCGCGACAAAAAGTTAAATAATAGTTAAATAACAGCAGTTTTTATATTGTAAATCACTCTCTAGTTAATTATACATTGCACGTGTTCAGGGTGAACGCGTTTTCTCTGCTTAGTATGTTAAGGGCAACCTGAAACGTAAACATAAGCGCGTTAAAATGATGGTATACCTTCAAAGTTCTATTTCTCCAGTAAATACAAGGTCATTGAACTGTACGAGCAAATATTCAACATTGTAAGAGTTTTAGTTGGAAAATCTTGGGTCGTGGTGGGTAATAAATCGTGAAATAACGCTAATTCAAAGTTTACACAAAGAAAACTGTTCTATTGCAAAAATTGCAAAAGTTTTAAATCGCAGTCGTAAAGTTATAATTCTGTTAAAAATGAAGAAAGATATGGGAAAAAGAAAAACACACATCTTCTTAGGAAATTATAATAATAAAACTGCTACTTTCGTATAACTATGTAATTGTAATAATAAATTGTAATCTGTGGTCGATTCGATCAAAGATAACTGTAATCGATTTTGATCGACTCTGTCATAGGCTTCTCAATGGACTTTAAAGAAATGCAAGAAAACATTTTCGATTTTTTGTAACCGCGATATATTCAACGAAAGAATCCTCGCCTTGCAGGAACCAACATCGAAAGAAAATTTACTCAAGAAAGACTTTCACTCTCGTTCGAAGGTTTCACGAGGTTGTACGTGAATCGTAATGAACCCGACGCGACGCTACGTACGTGTTCCGTGTGCAAGCTGAGATTTCGTCGCAAAAGAAAAAAAAAAAATTCCTGACGAAGTTCCTGACATTGACACGCTACTACATATAGTAAAACATTTTTACAAACATGATCTTTCGGCCATTGGTTGCGCGATACATGCAAGGCAGAGATTTGTAAATGTTAAAAAGGGCTAAAAGAACGATCGATTCGAAACGATTCCCTTCGTAAATCCTGGTTTCATATATTGGTCATTATTTTTTTAACAAGATTCCTCGTGTATAACGAGCCAATAAATATTTTTATCGAAGGATGTTTCGTTAGATAAAGGTTTAATCGATTAAACCCAGAGTCGGTTGTGTTTCAAACAGCCTAATTTCGAAAGCCATCTAGAGGAAGACCCTAGTTTCGATAGGATGCAAATGAGAACAATTGCAGTAATAATTACGAAATCGTGTGTGTAATTATTAAAGAATACTACGTAATAATTACAGTAACATCAATATCTCAAATAACAACTGTAATTATAATTATGTTTGCCAAAGCCTGCAATTAACATCCTTAAAATATTCTAATTCATATTTTATACTAATACGAGTGATACTCGAACTATAAGGAAATGTTATTTGTAAATTCCGGAACGTATTATGCAACAGGGAATTAAGTCGAATAGAACACTTAATAATCAACCAAGGAATAATTTCCATTTTTAAAGGTGAAAATAACTATTGACGCGACACAGGGGGATTGACGCAACAGCGCCACAATTGTTAATTGTTTTTTTATGTTCGTCGTAAATCCGATCGAAGAGTATACATTAAGTTTAACATGCAAATCGATTCAGTGAAAGCCAAGTGCTGTTTTCCTATACACCGCAAATATTCATTCGAAATGTTAATACAGCCGCGGTGGATGACCCAATTTCCGTCGTTTTCGTCGAGGCGACATTTTATTGCAACAGCAATCTGCGAACTAGAAATAAGGCCGGATGTGTCGTGTCTGTAAGCACTGATTTCGAAACGTGTCGATCGTCTATCCGCGATCGGTTAATATTGCTTGTCTGAAATTATCTGGACGAACAAACCCTTCGTGAGAGTGTTTAATTATTGTTCAACGTTGATTCCTACCTTAGGACATACGTGTCATGAAACTCTTTTGTAATGATTTAAATATTGTACCGAATAGAGTGATCACAATTATAGAATTTTAACTTTTTTTAAAAGTGCAATTGCATTTATGAGATGCACCGATGCAACTGCATCCTTTTTTAAAAATGAAACTCCATGACTGCGACAGCACTATTCGATCTGGTTTTTTAAGCTCTACAAAATAGTATTAAGGTCCTTATGCCGTAAATCTAACAGTTCAAGAGTTATAATAATATAAAGTGAAATAATTTAGTAAATTTCAAAGTGGTATAATTCTGAAACTATTAGGTGTAGAACATAAGTGTCTTGATACTCTTTTGTAGTGATTTAAATATTGCACCGAATAGCGTGATCAAAATTATAGAATTCTAACTTTTTTTAAAAGTGCAATTGCACTTATGAGATGCACCGATGCAACTGCATCCTTTTTAAAAATTAAATTCTATGACTGCGACAGCACTATTCGATCTAGTTTTTTAAGCTCTACAAAATAGTATTAAGGTCCTTATGCCATAAACCTAATAGTTCAAGAGTTATGCCAATTTAAGGTATATTAAATTATTTTACTTTAAATTGTTATAAGTTGTAACTCTTGAACTATTAGATTTACGATAAAAATTATGAAAAATTGTAGAGTTTCATGTGGGAAAAAGACACAATTGTATCGATGCATAGAAATGAAATTTCTTGAACTGACAAATTTCGTTTGTTTTCTATTAAATTACAAATGGTACGAATTTATGGGACGACTTAATAGTTGATGAAACATACATGTAACGTTAACCATGAATGGTGAACCTGGATAAATGGACGTCTAGAAAGTTTTAACCCTTTAATTTTGAAGAAAGCAAGCCATCCAAAGCCAGGTGGACCCATGAAGTCCTCGGTTCACGGGCAGAGATATTTTGTTACATTCAAGGACGATTCAGTATCGGAAGGTGTACGTGTCTCTGCATAAGGATGAGGTTTCTGCATGCTTCAAAGGCTACGTCAACTATGTATGTCCAAAATCAGATCGGAAATTCCGTAAAATATCTCACGACTGACGAACATTTTGCAAGGATCGATAACTGCAGAATTAAATGAAAATGTAACGATCGGAAAAATCGGATGTTAACTGACTGATGTTAACAACTGTTTCAAGTGGAAAAAGTTTAAATCGATTCTGTTTACAATGTACACCAATTCTGAAATGGTGCAATGGTGCAAAGGTGCAACAAACGTAAAGATTAGACGTTGCAGAAATTTAAAACGATGGACAATCGAAATCGTTTTGATTCGTCTCTGGTAGATGTAACGTTTCACTTTTCGTTAAGTTTTGGGGCATACGACGAGAAAATAGTAAGGAGAAACTCGTTCTCACGCTCGGTCGTACGAATATTTCTGGCTACCATCCCGTCCGTTACCAATTGTGCGATCGATCGTCGAAATAACATTTTCAGTCGTGCAACTCGCCTTGCCCCGAACGTTCCGTGTTCCATTTTCGGAAAGTGTCCTCAATGAAACTGCATTAAACGTAGGTACCAGCAATGATCAAGGTGACGAGCAACACTTCCTTGAAGCGTGCTCTTCGGCAAGCAGCGTTGCTCTACGTGACTGAAAGTTCAATTGCCCTATTTGAATATTACGCGATCGTTTTCTTCTTGCGTCTTTTTGTAACATTTGGCAGGATAATCTGGTCTAGAACCTTTAAAACTTCATTATCCGCTTAGAATTTTTCAAAAATTTCGATACAAAGGACTTAATGAGTCGTCGATGTTAAAATAATTAGCCAAATCACAGAAATCGCAAAATTCTAAAGCCATTTTACATCGATACGAATCAGGATATCTCAATTATGTCCTTTTCCCTCGGAATGGCCTTACACGCTTACGGAATTTTATTAAACAATCCTTGTTTGTACAATAGCCAGGATCGTGCAGAATCGTGAGTCTGTTTTCTTTAATTTTCCAAAGTTAAAACAAACGTTTGTACAATTATACGCGTGTGTGTGTTTTCGTTCGTTTCGTTAGAGTCGCGTAATTCCCGAGTCCGCGTCGCGTCGCAACGTGCACGCGATATAACGAAATCACATGCGGTATGCAGACACTGTACGTGGATGAAAATCGAGCTTAAGTAGTACTCGTTTCGAAATATCGAAAGTAGTTTTGCTTTTTTCCCCCCGACGCTACGCGGTATACGGTCATTCTTCGTCCATTCGACAACTCAGTAAAAAAAAAAAGAATCTAACATCGATCTTGTACGATTATGATTTTTTATACGAAATCATTTTAAAAAATTCAACTGCGTTGTTGCCTGTTCGCGCGATCGATCGATCCTCGCGACAAGCGTATATTCATTTTCTAATAATTTTCGTAGATCGTTTCCATTGACGAATCACTCACCGTAAAACGGATTGGTCTCTCGAGGATGGACGTCGACGGATCGCCACGCGTCCTTGCTCGCCTCGATCGTGTAATTCCTCAAGTTGTCGCCGATCAGTTCGATCAACGTAAAATTATTCGTCGAGGAAGTCTCGTTGCCGGACAAAACCCGAAGTATCTCTTCCTCCTCCAACGCGTTCAGTCCACTCGACGTCAAAACATCCACCGACTTCCCGGCGCACGAAAGTCTCATCAACAGGAATACCACCCATGCTTCCGCGAGCATTCTAATTCTGAGTTTAATTGGAATCGTCGGGTTAAATTGCAGTCGTCGTACGACTTTGCCACGCGCGCGTAACGATCGGAGATCCTGAACATTCGTCGTGGATGTCGATAAACGCGGTACGAATTCAACAGGCGTTTTTTGGGCCCACGAACTTCGGAATAGGATTGTGGTTTCCTTTTTACTGCTGATAAACGTGACAGCGATCGTTAAAGATTTGCAAAACAGTGCTACCGAACGTTTCACCGACTCTGTATTGTCTAATCGTTCGAAGCCGAGCTTTATGAGTGATCGTGAAACCACCAAGTCCACCTGTGCTCACGAATAGAACGAGAAGAGGGGTGAATACTGTACACCTCTTCCCCACTCTGTTCCTTTTCGTACGATCTTCTCGGTCGATGTCAAATCGTGACTGCGTAAACGATACCGCCACACACGGAAAATCTGATCCGAAGGGAGAAAAATGAAAACTTTTATTCTTTAAAGTTACACTCTTATGCATCGCTAACGCAAAGTGAGACTGATCGTCGATTCAGAGCCCGGAATGCAGCCAAAATAATCGCATTTTTGTTTCGTGAGAGCTTTGAAATAAACTTCGTAATCGTGAAAACAAAAGTGGACTTTGAAGGAAAAGTTTCCTGAAAAAAAGAGTACATTCGATGTTATATTTTGTACATTACTGTACGATAACTGTAACTGACATTTGTGTAAATGTATGCCAATGATACGTTACGTTTTTTTCTTTGCAGAAACTGTGTCAGAGAAGAAGAGTATCGAAGGATACACCCAAGGATGCTCAGTTTTCTCACGAACGGAGCGCATCGACCTAGTCTGACATTTTTTTCATTATTTTATAACGCGTGAGATCGACCCCTGTGTCCTATAGGCCGATCCATTACGTCCATTTACGCTCTTTCGTCGGCTAAAAGAACTGATATCTAATGCAAAGGAATCGGTTGAAACGACAAAACGTTGAGCGCGAAAGATAAAATGGTTTCACGTGCCACCAAAGCTACAAAGGGTTAAGCTTTTTCAGTAATTAAAAATACCAAACTGTAATGACCAACCGACCTTCGCACATGTTTTATTATTATTATGTTTGTTATGTTTTATTATATGTTTCATTATTTTATTTTAAAGAATAGCGTGATCGTTCAGTCAGGGGTTTCTCTTTCATACACAATAGATCATAAACCTAGAAACGATTTCTTTGAACGAAGACTAGCAATGTATAGTTTTATTGCTAATTTCTTGTAACGATGACGCGTCTTCGATCATTCCGTCAACCTAAATAGACTATTAAACTATTTACTAAAAAAAGAAGAGGAATTTTTAGACGAATTAACTGATCTTACCTTGTAGAAAAAGTTTAAAGGACACGTAACGAATTTCAATAGATTCTACGTACTAGACAGTGTCAACTGCATCGAAGAAATAATTGTAATGCAACTATAGTTCAGACATAGCTACATATCTAAACTTGTTTACATTTACATCCACATTTGTATTTTAAATATTTGATCGATTCTGTTTTATCCTACGTTTTCTAAAAAGGACGAGAAATAAATTGTTAATACAATTAATTCGCTGATCACAGATACATATTTCTTTTATTATAGCATGCGACAGTTTACACTTATTTACGAGATTATAATCGCATTTTTTTGCACTCGTGATACAATTATAGTCTTGTTAAATCGAGAATCTTCTGTGCAACGTATCGATGTTGATAAATCGCATACGCTTCGTTCGCTGGATGCATAAATGATAACGTTTTCTGTGAGCGAAAGATCCCCTTTTTAATATATAATTTGAACAAATGTTCGATTACGTGCACCGTTTAATGTTAGTGCTCGCAACGAAGCTCATCGTTTATAAATCAAACGATGAGTATGTTATGTTCGACGCAGATGCGCGAATTGCAATAGAGAGTAGGTCGGGGCCCCTGCGCGTTGCATTCTTCGGTTATAGTTACAACATATTCTATTCGTGATCACCATGAACGAGGTCTTTAATTCTACATTGTTGCTAGCTAGAAGCTCAATGAACATAGCCACTGGAATTCACTTTCTTCGTTAACGATTCTACTTGTTGTTAAATAGAATTTATGTACATATTACGGAGACTCTCGATCGATCACTTTAAAATCTAGAAAAATCGTCCATATGTACGCATATAATAATACAAAATTGTATACATTGGCGATTGTAAAAATTATAGTTCTTTACAATTTGTGAATATTGTGAAACGACGGGGCTGCATTTATTTTTCATCGATAATAGTAAACAAAATCGGAAAAAATTGCTCGTTTGAATTAAAAAGAAAAACGTTTAAAAAAATATATATATATATATATATATCATGTTTCTTTGCATTTCCCCTATCTTGAGACAGTGATAAAAAATTCTAAAGTACTTGCACGCACATATCTTAAACAGGGAAATTCTTACGAAAGCATAGCTTACGTAATTATTCGTTGGCGGCATGACGTCTTTTGTTCCGCATTGTTCGAGCAGAAAATACAGTTACAAAAAGTACGTGATGTTTATAAGTAATGCTTCGAATCTCCCAAAAGGGTGTACGAGAAAAGTTGCAAGAAAGTTTCGATTCGTTAAAGGAATATTTTATTAGGTGCATTTCTCCGTTTCATAAATAGTCGAATTTAACGAAACATAAAATTATTTATAAACAATGTCGTATATGTATTAAAAAATTTGTATAAATTACCGACCAGGCGCGTAATTTAATAATCAGCTGTATTGCAATATATTTAAAATGAAATTTAGTATTCGGTGTATAGTAAATATTCTAGCCGGCTATAATTCTTAAAACAGGTTCTTTAGATGTTTTTACCCGAACAGCGACAGTATTTAACGAGCAATTTACAAGTAGAAATTAAATAATAATTCCAACCGCGAGAACGTACGCTCCGAAAATTGAATTTACGGGTTCGGCTGTTGTCGGCAATATTCGACCGTAATCGTACTTGCGACGAAGAGAACGCACGCGTGGCGTTCAGTACGAGGGAGATCGGCGCACGGGTAGTATGTACTGCTACGTTCTATTACGTCGTCGTTGAAACGAATCGAAATCAAAGTGCGACGCGCAACGGGTGAGAAATTATGACACGCCGTCTTCGTTCTGGTTGTCACTCTCGTTTTCTGTGTCGAATTATCGCATACGACGGCCGGTAAATGGCGGAAGCATGGCTGTCGCGCGACTTGCTTTCATGACGCGTACGAGCATGTAATTTCGTACATCGGCGCATAAACATTTGACAAGATTCTCGACGTTTCTCCAAACTCTTATCACCGTATCCTCGTCTCTACAGTTTATCGTTCTGTGCATCATGTACATATATAGCGTACACTTAACTTGCGAAACGTCTGTGTGTGCATTTGTTCGTGCAGTATTGATTCGCAGATGACTGGTTTACACCAACGTGCACGTTGTGTCGCGTCCACGTTGACAGTGGATCTCTGATTACAAACGCGTGTGTAGTTAACCAAAGTGCCCATCGATACCGAACTACGCACACACAAACCAAACGCTATTTTTATCCCAATGGTGAGTTTATAAATCATGGACATCCATCCGCGCGTCGTGTCATAGTTCTCCGGCCGTTGCCAATTTCACTTCTGCTATGTTATTCTTAACTAACGCGCACTTCGGTGTTACGTATTTTAGAAATACTTGGATGCTTTTCCCAATGTATCATTGGCTGTTGTATTTTCATTCTCATCTACGTCCTGCGTGAACTTGGAAGCAACGATGTTTTCAGAAATTCAACGAATTATCGATTCACCGATCAATTTTTTTCTACTGTGAAACTGTATGTTTGAGTATTTTGTGTTGTAGACGAAATTGTATGTCAAGGCACGTTACATTGATGTAAAGATTCAGTTTCTCTTTTCTTATAACTACGTACGGGAAAGTCCGGTACGAATCGATCACTGTCTTTTCAGGGTTGTTGCATGAGTAAAATAGTATAAATGTGGAGAAACGTCAGCTATTTATGCACGGTTAATTGATTTTCCATTGTTTCGTAGTATGTACTTAAATCTCGGATATAGCCTTAGTATCGCTCATACGCGGTAAAAGCAATACAATTTAACACGATTATTCAAACTATAACTACTACCTAAAATGTGTAGATATACTTTTTTAAATTTAGTCACGCTTCTCATAATACACGCGCGTTCTGATTAATGAAAAATTAATACACGAAGTATACCCTATTAAAACTTTAGTACGTAGGTACACTTATCATTGAGTATGGTATGATAGTTTATTTAAACGGATAGACTGAGCCAATTTCACTAATTACATATTTTACGTACAAATATAGAAATATATTATACATAAGATAATACAGGATAGTATACGAAATTTGCTAAACTTAATTGTCTTATTTCGGGTCCACATCGGAAAGAACAGTTCGCGAGCTGTTCAACAGAAATAGCAGCAAACAACTCGTGAACAGTTGTAACCAACACACGCTTCGAATTCGCGAACAGTCCTTTTGATGTACCGCTTCCCGAACAAACAGTGTTCGCTGTTTACTGAGGCGCTAGCTGCTCGCTGTTCATGAAAATTTCCATACTGGTGACGAGCACAGCCGCGAGCTGTTCGCGAACAGCAGTGTGGTCTCGGCATAAGATATCCGTTTATCTACATTTTAAACTACGTTTACCATTTAGTAATTACCATACATTAATGAGATATCTGCGTTGAAACATAGACGAGGTATACGTATACGTGTGTGGCCTTATACGTGGTCTGTGATACCGACCATCATTAGATTACCGTCACACGATTCGTATACCTCGTCTGGGTATATGTATGTATCTATTTACACTGTCTGACACTGGTAGATTTGGTCCTCCTGGATATAGCATTTATAACGGCGAAAACATAATAGTTTTTTAATATTTATAATTAATGTTTCATTATTGTACTAAAACAGTTTAGTCACAACATGTATCAAATTGATTAGCGGCGTGATGGAGAGGCCAATAGAGTCTAAACGTCGGAAATGGAAATCCAAAAATTTCAAGGCATCAGTATACATATAATATTTTCTTTCGATTTTTTAATCTATTCAAACCAACCCTTCGAGGGTTATATCTATACGATGTACCGATCTAGGAATCTTTACCCAACGAACAATAGTTTGTAGTATATTTTTATATTTGCGAATCAAACTTTTTAACGTTTTTTTACAATATATTTTCCATGACGTAACTTCTCTAAGAATAAGCAGAAATTAGGCAGAAAGCTGTACCCTATCGTTTGAGGTTAAAAGTCACTTTGTATCCGAGGGAAACATTTTTACAGAAAATTCATGAAAAATCGATCTTTTAACAGCAATTTCTACTGTTACTGGTTCACAGGTGTTCAATGTACTTGCACCATTTCTAAACCGTTTCTATGAAAGATCAATTGCAAATTACCATCCATTATCATGATTAATGTTTTATAATATAAAAAAAAAAGTATTTTTTTTTTTTAATATTCACCTAATTTAATTAGGTGAGGCAGCGCGGAGTCTTACAAGATGACGGTTCCACTACAACAGGGACAGATAACCGTATCATTTCCAAGTATTTGACGTTTAAAGGATATCGAAGGAAGCACCTTATTAATCTTAAAGGTATCTTCTATTGAAAGTGTTCGTGCCAGATTTTTATCTAACTCTCGCACGTTTCTTTGCTTTACATTTACATCTTGATCCTGTTAATCATGCTGTTTGTTTAGAAGAGAGACCAATGAACGAAATGGTTTTCACTTTGCTTTTATGTTTTTGATCATTTGTTTTCTTTTACGGATAAACAACAGTTGATCTCAGTTTCCAAGATATCGGCAAAACTTCCAGTACTATTACATTGAATTCTATTTATACATGTAAGGTAGCCAGGAATGATAGTACACGGTAAATATTCCAATATATATAATAGATAACAACACAAATTTTGGATATATAGTTTGAAGTAACATTATAACACACACTCATCTATCACACGAGAGGAAATACTTTTTTGTTAATAGATATCGGTAGAGAACATTTAAGTTTGAATTTTATTTACCACAGCAAACATGCATACGTACTAATCGTGCATATGATAACTTGGATATTCCTTTACACACAGTGAAATGACTGTGACGCTAAATAATGTGTAATAAATATGTAGTATTAAACATAGTAATGAAAGCAGGGCGAGACCATCAATCACCGAAAGCGTCGTTTAACTACCTTTGTTCATAAAAGGCTGGTCATTCTGTGTCATGAGCCATTGATTTTGGAGCGGCCAGGGTGTAAATACAAATGTTCGTGATCTTCGGTGGCTGTAGGCTACTCGGCCAGGTACACCGAGCAGAACAACATTCAACGTAGCTTTGTATGAGATGTTAGAGAATAGATTTTGTTGAAAGAAACGTTCGAAAATCGGTAGATTAAGTTTTTCGGGTAATTAAAAGCATCCGATCTGTTTTGCAGTGGTGAAAACGATGTTAATGCGGAGACATTTGGAATCGATTAATCCCGAGGAAATAGATAATGGACCCGAGACGGAGGATCTTGGTACTGCAGAGAATGGTTCGGTGACTCCAGGTGCATACGAGAACGGAGAAGGAGCAAAAGAGTTCCTTACAACCGGAAGAACCGGTAGAAGGAACGCTATGCCGAATATTTTGGGCCGTCACGCTGAAATTGGATTGTTAGATTTGTCGAACCGTTTCAAGGAACTTTCCACGCATACAGGTGACGAGAGCGCAGCCTGTAAACTATCTTTAATTCTATTACCAATGTAAATAAAATTGTCGGTAGGGGTTGTAATTCGTTAATGTCGAATTTTATAAGAAAATCGTTGTAGTAACGAAAATTATTGAAACGTTCGTAAATAATGACATTGATTACAGATCAATCGAGCAGTGGCGGACAAAATCTAAACGCGCCAGGTACCTCGAAACAACAAGGTTGAAATGACTCTGGGTTGCTTTATCGAATACCCTGTTTGTGGCATCGACAGCGTGTTTGTGTTGTCGATGTAAAACCAAGGAGACGATATTATTCAAAGTTTCATTATAGAAATTGCTGCAATGCTATCGATCTGCCGGTTGGCGTCAAACTTTTGTGTACGAACGATCGCGTAGCTATATTGGCATCGGTGTGCGGTCAATTTTTTAATGTCGAATGCAGTGTGGCCAGATCGGACGTAATTGAGTGAATCGAAAACGAGAAGAGCGACGATGGATCCACGATTAAAATTCATTCTACCATTTAGCATTCGTTGTCAGAGCAAAACCGTATAATATTCTGCAAAAGTAAAATTTTGACTTTAGACCATTGCAAGCTACATAATCTAAAATTTGTTTCAGTATCGTCCTTCCGCGAGAAGAAGGCACAGCGTGTTTGCATCCCCACTCTTGCTGCAGCCCGTTGATTGGCTGTCATCGATCTTCGTCATCGTTTTCGACCAATACCTGTCAGTCAGCGGACTGCAACAGGAGTGGGGATGTAAACACGCTGTGCCTTCTTCTCGTGGAGGAACGGTACTAATTTTTGTAACCTTGTCAAAATTTGTAAATTCTACCCAAATTTTTGTTTCTCAACGTCTCGACTTGAGAGTTAATTTTTCTAGTATCATAATGGTGTTTAGCAGGTATTCAACAAACATTTTGAAGGAAGGAAGTACCGCGACTCGTGCAGTAGCATACTTGTTTGCTTTCTTCGCTGTCGTTTTTCTCGTTTTCAATTCGCTCGATTATGTCCGATCTGGCCACGCCGGTCGAATGCACCTAAACATTGTCACAGGCGTTATGTTTACGTACTTGTTCGTAGGTTTGTTATCGAAAACTTACGTAAGCAATTTGTAGTTAGCGGTGCAAGGCACATAGATAATGTGCATTGAAATAAGCGGTATGAAGTCGTTGGATGGTGTATGTAAACCAGGGGTGAGGAACTTGGTCTACGGTGCTTGCCCAACGAACCTGTTCATGCCTAAATGGAACTCGCGAGACGTTCGTCTCCCCTGATGTATGCGATCTAGGAACTCCAACGATTCATTGTTATAAATACCTTAGTGTTTACGGGTTCTATGTCAACATAGTAATAAAATACTCCTCGAGTTCTGTGCAATAACTCTTACTCATCGAAATGATAGACTAATTCTTTGCGTGTCTTGAATCTTTCTAAGCAGTTGTAAAGAAGCACTCCACGAGCGCCTAATATCGTTCGATATCGTTAACAGGAGTAATTACGTATTCTCCCGTACCATAGTCCAAGTTACACACCAAAAGAGTTAATAACATTCCGATGCTAACGGAAGCAATCCGCGTCTATGTTAGCTCAAGTAAATGTCACGTTCTTTTTCCCCTATATACAGTGTAAACGTAACATTGTCGAACTAAGAATTCGAATCTAATCGAGTCATCGATACCCCAGAGTTACTCTGACACTGTATAGCTTCTAAGTCAAAATTTAGATAAATAGTTCTTACTTGTATTACTTTACTTACAAGATGGAGAATACAGGTTACACCTACAGATTTTTATGATCTTTGGCGAATGTATGTCGAAAATAAATCAACGGGTATCCTAACGTTTTTAACGTTACTTTATACGTACACGTTTATTTATAATTTGTTTACAGACACTGATTAAATAAAAACTGCTCTTGCCGCTTTGGATTGAAATTAAATATTCAGAGAAATAATCGTTGTCATAATTCTTATCTTTCTGCCTCGAAACATTTTCTGCGTCGCTTCGCTCCTTATTTTGTTATGTTTTAGAAATTGTACTTATAAAATACGTTCAGTATTAAAATTTATGAAATGGATATTTATATTAATAAAAACTCACAACTATAATATTTTAAATTCTTTTTATTTCCTCTCTCCTTTACCTTTCCATTGATTCCTTACCGTATCATAAATATAAATGATCCAAATAATACTTATATCTAATTAGTTTCTAATTAAGTCGTTTATAACACGTTTCAAACATTTTTCGTGTAATTAATTAGTTATAAACGATTACTGGAAGCGATAGCTATTTAAATATTGCGCTAAAAAGTGACAAAATATAGTATCGCCATCTAATATCAGGGATTCGAACTCAAAAAATTGTCCCCTCACCCCCCACGATTTGGTGCCAACGTATAGTATCGCCATCTCATAACGGGATTCGAACTAAAAATTTCGTGCCAGGATCACAGAATGTTAATGGAGGTATCCGGAGTACAGGTTCCCCCACTCCTCCTACCCCTGATACACACTACCTTAATTATTCGCTAATAACTCTTTTTCTGAGATTAAAATATGAACTTTTAGAGTTTAAGAATATAGTATAGACCCTTGGCAACATTCAAGGATACTTTTTATAGCGATTCCGCCAGTAATTAAGTAGTTATTAACGAATATCGGAAGTCGAAACATTTACGGCTGTACTATGTAATGATATTCGTTAATAACTATTTAATAAGGCATGAGATGGATGCAACAGGTATCCTCGAGTCTTGTCAAGGGTCTATACTATA
The DNA here is from genome assembly GCF_051014445.1 of Colletes latitarsis. Lineage (NCBI taxonomy): Eukaryota > Metazoa > Arthropoda > Insecta > Hymenoptera > Colletidae > Colletes > Colletes latitarsis. Next base: position 12,614,043 of record NC_135140.1, read on the forward strand.
TTCTTAAACTCTAAAAGTTCATAATTTATTCCCAGGAAAGGCGCAATCAGTAAATTAACGAGCAGTTAATTGCAAGTCGAGAAACGCATAGTTGCTGTTTTTGCCACTAGTTGGCGCCACAATGCAAATGACTGTTTTCGATAAATCGCTGCTCGTTAATTTACTAATTACGCCTTTCCTGGGAATAAATTACGAACTTCTAGAGTTTAGGAATATAGCTGGGACCCTTGACAAGATTCAAGGATACCCATTGTAACCATCCCACGCGTTATTAAATAGTTATTAACGAATATTGGAAGTCGGCACGCTGTTTCGAACCTTTTAACGCGACACCTTAGGGATCTATCGCTAATAACTAATTAATTAGAGCGCGGAGCGTTGAAAAATCGGTCCTAGAATATTCCCAGGGATGTCTACTAGATTCTCTGATAGCGAAAATATGCGTGTTGTTGTTGAAAAGCTGATAATTCATCGATTAAAGCAGACAGTGATACAGTCGTAAATGTTCCGACTTCCGATATTCGTTAATAACTACTTAATTACTGGCGGAATCGCTATAAAAAGTATCCTTGAATGTTGCCAAGGGTCTATACTATATTCTTAAACTCTAAAAGTTCATATTTTAATCTCAGAAAAAGAGTTATTAGCGAATAATTAAGGTAGTGTATATCAGGGGTAGGAGGAGTGGGGGAACCTGTACTCCGGATACCTCCATTAACATTCTGTGATCCTGGCACGAAATTTTTAGTTCGAATCCCGTTATGAGATGGCGATACTATACGTTGGCACCAAATCGTGGGGGGTGAGGGGACGATTTTTTTAGTTAGAATCCCGTTATGAGATGGCGATACTATACGTTGGCACCAAATCGTGGGGGGTGAGGGGACAATTTTTTGAGTTCGAATCCCTGATATTAGATGGCGATACTATATTTTGTCACTTTTTAGCGCAATATTTAAATAGCTATCGCTTCCAGTAATCGTTTATAACTAATTAATTACACGAAAAATGTTTGAAACGTGTTATAAACGACTTAATTAGAAACTAATTAGATACAAGAATTGTTTGGATCATTTATATTTATGATACGGTAAGGAATCAATGGAAAGGTAAAGGAAAGAAGAAATAAAAAGCATTTAAAATATTATAGTTGTGAGTTTTTATTAATATAAATATCCATTTTACAAATTTTAATACCGAACGTATAAGTACAATTTTTATCTAAAATATGACGAAATAAACTGTAATGCTAAGAGAATTGCCGTTTATTAACATTTAGTCCCTAATAAAGTTTCTCCAAATAATTTTCATGCGATTAATTAATTATAAACAACCATCGAAAGTGATAATTCTCTTGGTAGATACATTAAAAGTGTCCGTGGAGAAGTGTACCATACATATAATTATACACGGTCTATTAGCAGTGACAATTTATTCAAACAGTGTAATATATAATAAAATACGTTGAAAGTATTTATTCAGTTAAAATTCATTACAATTTACAGATACATTCCTGAAGACATATCTTACGTAATTCATAATTTCGAAGAATGAGCTCCCTTCCTTGGTATGTTATTCGGTGGCTTTACCAGCGGATATAAAGACTGACTAATTTTGAATGCCATAATGTCATCGATCTTTTTATATTGAACTTCGTTTACTGTATCAGACGATTGAGTATCCTCGTTGGGTTCAAGTACATCTTTCTTTGCTGTTTCGGAATCTGAATCGTCAGCTGTAGAAATTACATGCACCGATAATTTATGCTGCGTATCCCTTTGAATTATTTTCTGAAAATGATATAGAATTAAACGTAACGTAATCTGTATTAATGTTTAATTATACAGTTCGATACAGTAGTTTCCCTTGCAGCCGGAAATTTGAACGTTCATTAGCCTAAATGCATATACCTTATAAAAGTCTGATATTTGTTCCAATGTTATCGTTCGTAAATATGCAGTTTGAATGTTCGGCCGATCAAAACTATATTGTTGCGATGAAATTTCAACCCAAAAGACATTGGACAATTTAATCAACGTTTTAGGTTTCTGAAGGATTTGCGTTGCCAATGATTCCTTGTGTCTGTCAAATTCCTCTTCCGTCATGTTCGTTATGTGATGCTAAAACAAATGTAAATCGATGCAGTACGAGAACGATTAAAATGAATTTTTTTAATAATTTTAAAAATATTACTAACCAACATGGCCTCCAAAAATATATCGATCCTTTCTTCAACGTATCTAGGATGTTTATCGCTCTGAATTATTATTCTTAATCCTTCTGCCGCTGTCATTTTTTGAATTCCGCTGAATATAACGTATCCCAATTGTTCTTTGGTTCTTAAAGTAGAATAACACGGTTCTGAAATAATCTGCGCCACAAGTTCTAGCAACATGTTCGATTGTGTAGATTGTAAACCAGTTTGATAATAGACTTCCGTACAGGAATTGTGATGTAATTTATTGTCAACTTCGAATAGAAAATGACAACCTGTAAAATAGCCAACGAGAAAAATGTTATATATAAAATTTCTTAACGAGACGTACGATTTGCTTAATTCCTTTGCGTAATATGCTTCTTACGAATCGTTTTACTTTACTTACCATCTTCCAGCCTAATTTCACGATTCAAAATTAGCTGCCTCGACAAGAGCGGTATCATCTGAGGGACTGTGCTCGTTAACTTTGATTCTATTAACTTGGCCGCTTCAAGAGCTTCTGACATTGTTACATTACCGTGAATTAAGCATTCGATGTGCACTTTACTTAAAAATTGCGGTATGAACTGTCGAAGCCCTTCGATCGTTAATTCTGAATAAGGTGTTAATGTTGAAACAAATTTTAGTAAACATTCTTTTCGAGTAATGTATAATACTGTTTATATAAATATCAACAATATCACATTAATTGCTTTATACGCACTTACGAGAAATTGCCTTTAATAATTCGTGCTTCGTCCAAGCTTGTTCCGACAATAAAACGGCGAGATAATAAATTGCATGCATGTATGGTTGTTCAGCTTCAAAATTCTTTAAACTTCTCATATACTAAAATTTATAGAATGCAAAATGAAAATGATCTTCGGATGATATACTGTATAGCAAAGTTTGTACAAAGATTAAATAGTACGTACACTTTCTTTTAAAACCTCGAACCTTTTTGGATCAATTTCAAAATTCATCATTTTATCTAGAATTTTATTCAGTAAAACGTATTGCTTATTATCATAACCACAGATTTCTATCTGAAAAAATATGAACATTATGTAAAATATGGCTGATACGTACGTGATAGCACATGATATCATATTATCGATTTATATAGTATGTGCATTCAAAAATAAACAATCAAATTTATACTTACTGTTATTCCATATTTATTATTATTAACTGTCCATAAAAGTCCAGCCAAGTCAGCATAATATGTATACTCGTTTAGAACATCGCGAAATAATTGTACAAACATATAACTTAAGTTATAACTGAGAGGATCCATATACGTTAGCGGACTATAGAAAAAGTATACATCAATAATTCATTTATTCTAAACTCTGCAAAGCTCTATTTTACATTGTACATTACCTGACGAAATCTATAACCATTTTAGCCTTAGGCACGAGAAATTCATCGTCTTGTTTAAACCATAATCTTAACAATGGAGTATCCTCGATAATCGTTGGAAATTTAGTTATCTAATAGATGCAATTAAAACAAAAATCTAATATATTTTTAATACACACGTATAAGTAATAATTTCATATGAAATATAAAAACTTTTACTCACATTATTTTCTGCTGATTTAATATCGAATTTTTCTGGTATAAACTCATTTTTTATTGGCAGTTTAAGTTCTGGATTGTAACCAGCGTTCATCCAACTGTTAATTATGTTTTGCGGTATTTTTTCTCTTTTGAACTTGGTACCATACCATTTTTCTGTTTCATCGGCCACACTTTCGTATATTTGTCCAATTACGTTGATCCTAATTTTCTCCGGTGTCAAATATTCCATTATCTCTTTAATTAAATCAGGTTTCCATAACGGAATAAGCTGTTCTCCCACCAAGACTTCTTCCATTGTATATTCTTGTAAATTTGTTACCAAATTAGTGACATAAACAGTAGGTGAATATTTTTCTTTGAATTGAAAATTCATGTTTGCAATGTCTCTGTATTCCTTTAATAAGAAATAATTTTTAATAATAAGTAACCCTAATTTTCATTCTATTAATATATACAGTACTACTATAAGTAAGCGCCACGTGAATTTACCTGTCACGGCCAGTCACCTTTCTGCTGTTTCTCATCTCTTTGCATTCCACTCTCAAAACGAAAGAGAACAGTATTAAACAGAAATGGCCTTGACAAGTCAATCCGCATAGCGCTTACTTTAATGTATAGGATGAGACCCATAAATTGGCTACCTAAATATCTTCTTCATTTTTAAAGATATAAAAAACTGTTCCAAGTAGAAGCTGTTTGAAGCATTTTTATCATGCTTATCACAAACTATTAAGATCGCCAATTTTCTTTTCAACGAACTAATCGATATACATTTTTATTTATTTTCTAACAGAAGCTTTTCAACCGATTACAACGATTTAACGTATGTTAAATCGGTAAATAATTTAACTTATTATTTCCCTCAAAACCAATCAACTTTTGTGTGTCCTATTATTCTCTAGAAATAATTCAGTTAATATTCAAACACTTAATCTTGTATGTAAAGTGCAGAGAATTCATAGTATAACTGGGACAATTCTCTATATAAAAATAAGTCGAAAGCGCAAAATTGATTCTTTTTCGGCCGAAGCTTCGTTATTGAGAAAATTTATTTTTTAAATCTATCGAGCAATCTATCTTATCGTGTTTGTTTCAGACTTATTTTCTTCTTTTATATAGAATTGTCTTTTTCTCGATTGTGCTGTAATTTTGTTAGCATTCATACATCAAATATACTATTATTATTCATGTAAAATTACATTGTAAATCCATTCAACTGGTCCATGTTTCTTTAACATATTAATATATTGGAAAATCAGTAGAATGATATCGTCTACATGCTGAATACCTTCTTCCGTCAAATCAACAATTAAATTAAAGAAGCAAAAACCTCTGGCACCTAATCGTTTGCTCGACGCAAGTAAATTACACCATCCTTTTGATTTCAAAAGAGACAGCAACGATCCCTCTCCTTCGTGTCCGAGTAAATATAAAATATAATATGCAGGCTAAAAAAGTAAAACATAAATATTTTCGTTAAATGATCGGGGTTAACGAAATAATAGATTGTAAGGTAACTATAATTATTACTGCAGCTTTGTAATGTTCTCGCAAATCAGGTAATGGAAATGTAATATCCAAATGCCTCGTGTCTTTTATTGGAACAATATACCATTTTGTTCGAAAATGCTCTTCATCAAAGGGATGTTCTAGGTAAACGGGTAGATCGACTTCCTTATTTTTTACTTGCGAAAAGAATTCTACCGTCATTTTTTCAAGTTCATCTAAACTCTCTAAATGCATAATATAGTTTTTATATAATTTCATAAAATATCTATACAGGTACAGTAGTGCCCACGTAAGTGACCGCGCTCGGGACCGGTTACTTCTCAAAATTCAACGGAGATAAGGAAAGAGGATAAGTGCGAGTGAGATACAATAGTATCGATAACGACCGGCGTAAAGTTACGCTCGACACCCTCGATGTTCAAAGCCGCTTGGCTTCTAAGAATTCGTGGGGATAACCGCGGTCATTTAAGTGGGCAAAAATGCGGTCACTTATGTGAGCACAACTGTACATTGTAACTCATAAAAATTAGAATTCCTATATAATAGGAATAATATACTATATATTAGTATATTATTCCTATATATTTTGAATGTCTAAGCGCAATAGACGAAATATTTTATTTACCTTTTCCATATATACATAACGACATAATGTTGGCCGAATAATATTTCTCATAAAATTCGAGTAACTTTTCTCTAGTATTTATGCCCTTTGCTTTTGGTATTACGTCTAATGTTTCCTTATTTCCATTGCCAAATTTCCTAAAAGGATGATTCGATTTTGCGGACGATTTTTCCACTTGACCTATACGCCATGCATCGCTAGTTGCATTTTTTACATGTTCCAAATGAATAGCATTTAACTCTAATTCAGTCGCAGTTTCCGTGAAAAGCGGTTCAATGAAAAACTGAGCAAAACGATATAATGCATCCTTCAATTTATCAGGACATATATGAAAGTAATAAGTAGTATGATCCATATGCGTTGATGCATTAGACAAACCACCGTTTTGCGATAAGAACATTTTATATTCATTTTCTTGTGGATATGCCTTTGTTCCTAAAAACAACATATGTTCGCAAAAATGTGCCAATCCAGGTAAATCATCTGGATCATTTAAATAACCTACAAACAATATTATTAGTTTAGTCAAACAGCACTAATAAAATTAAAAAATAAAATTTTATTTTTACAAAATGTTACAAGGAATTTTACCAATATTCACATCCAAGGATGCAGCACTTTCATCGGTCGTTGGATTACTAATAATTAAAACTTTCATTTTATTAGCAAGCAACAGACCTCTGTATTCCTCTTTATCATTCGGTGATTTAGTTATATTGTCATATCGCTTCTCTACATAATCGTGTAAATGCATATTGCCTGCAAATATTTTCCTCTTTGACGATTTATACCTAAAAAGTATAACAAAAATATAATATAACAATCAAATACTAAATTTTTATATTTTTAAATTAATAGAGATATACAAATAAAGTTTTAATTAATAACAATAACATCTGTGTATAAAATCATCTTTTAGAAGCAATAATATCATTAGAAACAACATGCTATAGATCTATACTAATATTAGTTGCATAAAAATGTTTAACAAGCTTTATCTAAATTTATTGAAGAAAAATTTTTTTACGATATAATAGTTATTGAAAAGAAAATGTTATTTAAAATAAACATACGTTACGTTCGGTTATAACTTGCATACGACAATAGTACTGACGATGATAAAAATTTTGTATTTTACATATATTTTAAATAGATTGGAATATTTTACGTATCAACGATCAGATCAATTACAGTAATATAGACAAACTGTGAAATAATTCGCATCGCGTAACAGTAATTGTACTCAATTGTTTCACAAATAGAAGCGAATGAAGGAAACTTGATTTATGCAGGCCATGATTGAATCATACATGTACACCAATTTTCATAAAAACCGTATACGTACATACCCGTAAAATGATAGAGATTGTACAGGTGTATGAAAAATACGTGATTTAAGTACGAGTGAGAAAATCATTCTTAATTACATTTTTCTTAGATAATTCTGTAAATTACCTCAAAAAAGTTACAAATTACTGTTTTGTTATGTTTTGAAGTACGATACAAATGCCTGTATACCCAATTTTAATTTCTTAATGTTGCAACACGAACTATAAGTATTCTTCGACCAAACATTAAGGCATAGATGAGTAACCAAATGAATCTAACGTGAGTTAGATTTTTCGAGTTGTAAGTTAGCGAAACTACCGGCCAAATTTTCGACTCGTGGACACGCTTTTATGTACAGTATAGTCTAATATGCTCATGACAAAATGCAGAATTTTCTTTCCGAAAAACAGAATTTTTCTTTAGTATGAAAATTTTTAAGTGTAGTTTTTAAAATTTTCTTTTAAAATAGATTCGTTTTTGTTTAAAATAGACTCAGTATCAGTAGAAGCCAACCAGCTTTAAGAAAATCTTTGTTGCATTCTGATCTCTATGATGGATGATACGCTGTACACCAACTATGGTTACATCGTCGAATAGGATTAACTACTATTTAATAAAAGATAACAAAAAATGGACTAAAAAAATGTTTTCGTATAGTTTAAGGGTTTCTCTTTATATTCCTAAAAGTCTAGTAGAATAGAACTTTTTAATTCTTTACGAAAAAATTAAAAAGGAGTGTTACTGTTACACAAGAATTTTCCCTTAAGTATATTTAAGCTTGCAATAGAGTGGACCAACTGTATAAATTGTGCCCTAGTGACTAATAGCGGCCGCCAGTGGTACCACCCTGCATTGATTTTTATACGCTATACGTATATACTACATAAAGTTCAATGGTACTCTGTCTATAAAGACATTACGCTATAGTATCAGTGTCGACATAACCTAATCCAATATTATTTTTCTTTATCAAGTCTAAATATTTATTTTCGTAGTCATCATTGTCCGGATATTGTAAAGAATGTCAATTGAAATCGAATCTGCTGAGTAATTACCTAAAATCTATGATTAAAATTCTATAAATTTATTTTTGATTACCCATATCCCATTGTTTCTTTTCAGTGTCATTCGTTTGATACAACAGTATCTGAAAGAATCAAATCTCGTCAAAACGTTACAAACGTTACAGGTAATCTTTCACAACCTTTGTTTATATATTCGTTGATTTAGTAGTACTATGTGACAGTAAGCCTGTTTCACGATTGAAATAAATGAACATGTTATTACATAGGAAGAGACAGGGGTATCGTTGAATACAGTGGACAGTGTAGATGGGTTTGTAGCAGATATAAATAATGGACATTGGGATACAGTATTAAAAGCAATACAGTCATTAAAATTGCCTGATAAAAAGCTGATCGATTTGTACGAGCAGGTTTGATGTTATATTTAAACATATATATCTTAATAGTTATTTATGTAGGGTAGTTCATTATATGTTAAATGGTTCGTAGGTTGTTTTGGAATTAATTGAGTTAAGAGAATTAGGTGCAGCTCGATCGTTATTGCGACAAACAGATCCAATGATAATGATGAAACAACAAGAACCTGAAAGATATATTCATTTAGGTATAGTAAATTAGAATAATAATTTTATATATTTAGTTTTTTTAATTAGAAATTATATTTAATGAAAATTTGATTGGACTATGTGGGAGTCATTTCGTATTGTCTAAGATTTTTCTAATATCATTGTATTCCATTGCATAGAAAATTTGTTGGCGCGTTCGTATTTTGACCCGCGCGAAGCATATCCTGATGGAAGCACAAAAGAAAAACGAAGAGCTTATATAGCTACTGCTCTTGCCGGCGAGGTGTCGGTGGTACCTTCGAGTAGGTTACTTGCATTATTAGGGCAGGCATTAAAGTGGCAACAACATCAAGGTTTACTTCCACCTGGTACTACGATAGATTTGTTCAGAGGAAAAGCGGCCGTTCGTGATCAAGAGGACGAGAAATATCCTACGCAACTTTCTAAACAAATTAAATTTGGACAAAAATCACACGTTGAGTGTGCACGTTTTTCACCGGATGGTCAATATCTAGTTACCGGTTCTGTAGACGGATTTATCGAAGTTTGGAATTTTACAACTGGTAAAATCAGAAAAGATCTAAAGTATCAAGCTCAAGATAATTTTATGATGATGGAACAAGCAGTATTATCGATGGCTTTTAGTCGTGACAGTGAAATGTTAGCTGGCGGCGGGCAGGATGGAAAAATAAAAGTATGGAGAGTACAAAGTGGGCAATGTTTAAGAAGATTCGAGAAGGCGCATTCGAAAGGCGTTACGTGTCTTCAATTTAGCCGAGATAATAGCCAAATTCTATCGACGTCGTTCGATACTACTATACGGTATGTGAAAATAACAAGTACAGCAAACATTTGTTCTTGCCAGTATTATGATATATAATGTATTTGTAACGTAGTATACACGGACTTAAATCTGGAAAAACGTTGAAAGAATTTCGAGGACATGCTTCTTTCGTGAACGAAGTAGTTTTCGCACCGGACGGGCATAATATAATAAGGTATAGCTATTTTCTCAATCTTTTAATAATTACATGCCAAAAATATGTATTCAATCATATTGTTTAGCGCGTCGTCGGACGGAACCGTGAAAATTTGGAGTTTGAAAACAACAGAATGCATAGGCACGTATAAATCTTTAGGGGCTGCCGATTTAACCGTAAATAGTATACACCTTTTGCCTCGCAATCCGGAACATTTCGTCGTGTGTAATCGTTCGAACACAGTAGTTATTATGAATATGCAAGGACAAATTGTAAGGTCATTTTCTAGCGGTAAACGAGAGGGTGGTGACTTTGTGTGCACGGTCGTAAGTCCACGCGGTGAATTTATTTATTGCGTTGGCGAAGATCTCGTACTATATTGCTTCTCTACGTCATCTGGTAAACTCGAGAGAACCCTTAACGTAAGTACTTCACATTTATATACATTGAAACAAACTTGGGCGAAATTAAAATTAAACGAATATAAAAAGGTTATTCATTGATGTTTTGAAATACGTAAAAAGATGTAAAATAAACTTAAATTAGATATAAACTGATTTACAATAGTTATTGTAAACTGTTATTTGATCCTTTTGGTAAATGAAAGTATACTAAATAGACTAAAAATTTTTAAAGCATTATTCATACACAAGAGATATTCTGTACCATTTTTATATTTCAGATACACGAGAAAGACGTAATAGGTTTGACGCATCATCCTCATCAAAACCTTTTGTGCTCTTATAGCGAAGACGGTCTTCTAAAATTGTGGAAACCATAAAACTGCCAAGGAATGTACACAAATTTGAAGTGATTTGCTAAACATGTAAATAATGTTTATTTTGTAATACAATTCTCATATGGTCTGTGTTTAATCGTCTTCGATCGTAAATATTTTCTCCATAATCTGATAGCAATAGTTTCATCGTGTAAAACTTTTGTTACGACGCAATAAAACCGTATTATGCGCAACTACTTCCTTTTTCCCGGATTCTGCTTATTAATTGTTATGATTGTATCGATTTGAAACGTATTGTAACGATTTCGATTCTAAATGAGAAAGTTAATGATCATGCTTTAACAATTTTATGCAGGGACCAAATTGGGCTTATAAATGAATGAAAATTCATTTATGAATTAGAATCTATTAATGAATTTTTGAAACCAATATTCGGACGAGCAAAGTCGTAAGGAAAAGTTAATAGAGAGGTACAAATAATAAAAAAAAGGTTCGCAAAGATCAACTCTAAGCATGGCCGCCACAGTCTTAATTGGTTAGATTTTACCTTTCGGATCGATTAAAATATATCGTGTATTCGATGTTAACAAATGATGAGATAGAGATTATTCGAGGAAAACGTGGTACTGTTCGAGTACAAAAATTTTGAATGTCGTTTAGGCATCCACAACTCGAAAAGTAAAATACGAGTATCAGGGTATCCTATAGGTAGTATGCAGTTGAAATATCTTTCTCGTCGCGTATTAGAAGAAATTCATGGGTGTGCATGAACCTTGTGGTAATTGGGTTTGAGTAAATAAGCAATTATTATATTTTGCTTTGGCAAATATTATAATAATGGGCTAAAGGGGTTAACACGGGTTATCTCGAATACGATCATCGGGCCCAGGCGTTATAGAGAGCGGCAAAACCGGCACCAGATTGCTTGCCCATTTTTCTTTCTTTTTTAGCGTAGCTGTTTGGTAAAAAAAGGAGACCGCGACAATATCTTTACACATCTACATAATGAATCCGTTTACAGCGGAGCTTGCATGTATATATAATTTTGAAAAATTGTATCATTTTTTAAATAAAATTAAAGAAAATTTAAATGCAATAGAAAATACCGGAATCCAAATGGCCCGAAGTCTTCAAATTTCTTACTTGTTATTTTTTAACTTGTCTGGATTAATTATCGAATTTTCTTTTACTACATTTAAGCAAAAACGTTTGAAAACGCATTACAAATTGAACATTACAGTGATTTATTATGTGAATGCGTTTATATATGCATATATGATACGTCAATGATGCAAATAGGTTAAGAAACTTGCTACGAAAATCGATAAATTAATTTCGTTCAAATACTTTGGCAATTGGTTGTATGTTCGAATGTATATACAATGTTGCTACAGTGGTTTACAACATTATTTAAAAATTATTATCAGTTACTAAATTGTATACGTACTTACGTACGATAGGTGATGTAATAATAACGCTGTCGGTAAAATTCTATTTTTCTGTGTGCTTAATACCGGAAATAAGTACATTTACCTAATGTGTATTTTCAAACAAATGGACCGGAAGACCTATGGCTAATGTGATTTTAATTTCGTTCGATCTTAGCTTCTGTCGGCTTTTGGTTTAGTTAGAGGACCAATTATCGGTCCATTTGTCGCTTTCTCTTCTGTATAACCTTAGCTTGTTCCAACCAAAACAGGAATCGCTTATTTTATTATATTCCACGTCAAATCGATCATCTTTTGCATTCGATGTTAGTGGTAACGACGAAAAAATGTTGTTTAAGGAATGTACGACTTTAAAGTTTTACTATCCTAACCTATTTTCGCAAAACTTGTCCACCATAAAGTTTATTTTCGAAATTATCAACGGTATCAGATTCATCTTCTTTTCTTTTTACGTATTTCGGGATCAACTTTCCGATTTAGTATTAAATGTAATGAAAGTTAGTGTAAATAAATGTAATGAAAAGAATATAATGAAATAAACGCCTGTGGTTCAGCTAGCGTGCACTCTGTAATCGACTTATTGATCGATAGTACGACAAATTGTAAATCTATAATCTGGAAAATACAATAACAATAATAATAATAGTAATAATAATATTTATTTGTAGATTAATGGGAAAAATAAGAATATAAAATGACGATATAGACATTCATATTAAATGTACAAAATTGTATAGGGTGTTCCAGTTTTTTTTCGTAAAACTTTGCCAAAATTAAAAAAAAATACCATTATATACGATAGGAAAGTTTTCTTTCAGGAAATGTACGCCGAAAGAAGACAAGTAATCTTTAAAGTAAGTAGTTTTGAAACCTGTTGCAAGGTAGGAACTTCGTATGAATGCTTTTCGGACGAAGCTGAAAGGACATACGCACGGGTAAGTTTGCTTCCTTTTCGCGATATTATACGAGTTCTTTCAAGCCTTATTAAATATAAAAGCAGTCGAATATTTCGTCGCATTCGTAATTTAGCGACTGCGACAGCGTAAAAGAGGAATTAACTGAACAAACAAGAAAATTCGATCGGTAAAAAAAGATAAGAATTCGTCAGATAATACAATACAGTAGCCTGAATATTGATTTTTATATCGACGTGGCATGGATATTGTTATTACAATGAAAATTCATTTTTATTTTCAGACCTACAAGGAAGGAAAGTATCGTTTTACAACTAAATGAAACACATATTTAAATATGTTTCGAGGTTCGTCGAAATAAACGTTTCTCGATGTGTGATCCCCTTTAAAAATTACAATCAATTCCAATCATTTTTGGTCATTAGACATACCTTTGTAATCCTAACCAATTTCGAGAAAAAAATTCCTTACCGAAAATATAATTTCTGGCCAGAAATGTTACCCCGAAATTTCATGCGAATCTTTAAAATATCATAACTCCTGAACGGATTGGACGATTTTAATGTTTAAAAAAGCAAACGACGCGTATTTTGATCAAGAATATGTACAAATCGCAAAAATATTCGAAAAGTTGGTCCTTGGCACCGCAAAATGAGAAAAACCCCATAAAAATGGTCCAATTTTCAAACAGCCATAATTCCTACAATAGTGAATATATTTCAATGAAACTTTTTTCTGAAGTAGAGCTCATGGGTACCTACAAAAAAGTATTAGACAACTTTTCTGTAGGATGTCAAACAAAATTACTAAAAATGAAAAACGAATTTTGAAGGAAAATCGACAGGTAGGTGCCTAAATTTATTGGCGAAAAAAAAAAATTTCAAATCGTTCTAAAAAAATTATTTTCAGTTGCTGGGGTCAATTACAATCATTTTTGGTCATTAGACATACCTTTGTAATCCTAACCATTTTTGAGAAAAAAATTCGAGAATGTGTGAAATTTTTCGACAAAATTAAAAAATTTCAAATCGTTCTGGAAAAATTATTTTCGGTTGCGGGGATCAATTACAACCATTTTTGGTGAATACATATTTCTTCGAAATCCTTCACACTTTTGAGAAAAAAATTCAGTACGGACGGAACTTTATACGTTAATAACTTTTTAACGAAGCTTCCATCAGCAAATTGGTATTCTTGATTTTCGTCTTATTTTGGCCTCTAGAGTCCCCCAATAAAATTTTTCCCAGGAGTGGTCGAACACTCTGTATGTATATACGGCGTTGCATAATTTAAAATTAGCAGACGAGAAGCAATCGTGCGATAGAAGAAGAGTTTTGCGATTATTTACAAAGAAAGGAATAAATTTAAATAGAGCGGATCGTGTGACACGCGTCTACCAAAAAATAAAAAAGTTGTTGGCAGCGGGAACCGTTTTCGTTTTTGTATTTTCGGAAGATTTCCAATTTCGCGATCATAATTTGTTAATAATTGGGCATTGTTTGTGTCTAGGGTGGAAGAGATTCCTCTCGCTGGCCAACTGGTCCCAGGTGTATACATGGGGAACGTGGCGGACGCGTGCTTCTCCCCACTTCAGACTCTGCTAGCAGCCGAATACAAGTTGGTCTTACTCATTTTTTCGTTCTACAATGATTTCCTGTCCCTCCACGTACAGGTATACACACAGAAGGCGGTGCATCGTCGCAGCGACGGTTTCCGCGCGTATTAACAACGTTATGTTAATCGTTTTGAAAACACCTTGTGTTCGTAAATTTCGCGCGAAAGCAATGATCGTACGAGGTATTTGCAAGCACAAAGCGCGAAAACGTAACAAGAATAAATAGGTTACGATCGGGCGAAAATAAATGCATTAAAGCTGTCTTGCATTAAAAGATTTGCATTTCGGAAAGCTGGTAATTATTCGTAACGGAATAATGCAATTATCAAATTGACCCTCGCACCCTCACATAATTACCCGGACTTGACGATTTAAGTGGATAATCATTGGGAATTGGCAAACTGTTCACCGAACGTTGAAATTTAGCAAGCATCAGAATGTGGGGCGCCAGGTCGTCAATTTGTACCGTGTAATTTGTGTTTCGCGTACGCATGCACCGCGTGTATTAACCGTACACTTTAACGGTCTGTTTTCGAATTATTTCTCGAACGTTTCGCGACAAACTATCGTTTCGATCGTGTCTCGATTCAATTAAGTCGCTAACAACTCGTTGTCATACACCGAATTCCTATAATTTCTGATTTCTTTTGGCGAAAATAAACAAAGCTAGCGCTAACGACAAAACTACGTTGGATAGATGTAATCCGAAGACGCGAGCGATTGGGAATAATAAATAATTTATTTCGTTAGACTGGTAAATTAATAAAAGATCTATGGGAAGTTACTGTTTTTTTAATAATATCGCTGCTGAAAACGTTTTATCGTTTATTTTGAGCATTTCGTCTGTTTCGAACTCGAGGCTCCTAAAGATTTCTTCGATCGGTACGATTTCTACATAACGGTGGGTGTTTTTAAAATGAAACTTTGCTCCTGATCGTAGAACCACTCGATCACACAGGAGGGTGCCACATTGTTATAACTACCACTCTCTCTTTTTCTTTGCTTCGTTCACCACCACCACCACCATGTAATCTTTTCCTCTAGTTCGGGTGAACTGTTGTTTTACAAGGACTCTTTAGATCGGCCGAAGGTTCATTATATCGCCGCGCCAGCTTCAATACACGAATTGTATTCGAAAAGAGACCCGTGATTGTTTTGCTTTTCTTTGCCTTTATTCTTTCCGTTGTCTTTTAATTTACTAACCGGTCATGCATCGATCCTACATTGGTCAACAATGGTTTCTATTCTTTCAGATTAAGAGGCGATCCTCGTGTAACAGCGTTAAAATTAATGTTTCCTTCTTAATTTGTTTTGTACAAAAGTTTTTCCTTCAAAATGCTATAACTTGTCAAATTTTCCATATTTTTTTGTTTAAAACAGATTCAGTACCGATCTCTATGATCGATGCTACACGAAGAAAGATAATGCGAAAAGGAATGGATTATCTCCCCTTTGCCTGACACGTTTAGACTTCTGTTTAGACAATAGAAATAAACGATTACGCAAATTAAAGCTCGGAGAAGAAGTCTTGTAAAATTTGCTGACTCCTTTAACTTAACGGAAGGGTTCTTACCTGTCTGAATTTTGACTGAAATCTCCGTTTCAGTCTTGCATCCGCGGCACTACCTCGTTTCAAAGGATGCTTTGTCAGCCCTAATTACTAAGCTACCTAAGCTATGTTCTGGCATCGTTATTGAAAAAGTCGTTGGAAATCTTCCAATATCCGTTTCCGGTCTCGAAGAAGATTTATTCGTACGTACAAGCGACATTCTGTTCAAACAATTTCGAAAAGATTTCGTATTGGTCATAGATTTACAGTGCTATTATTTTAGCATAAAATCTATTTAAACAGAAAAGAATCATCGTGTTAAATATCACAAGTTTCGCTCTTCAAATCAAACCTTTGAACATCCTCAGTCTAGTTATAGACTTTAAAGAGATGATTATTCGAACAGGTTAACGAAAACTTGCCTTTTCGATTGATTTCGGACGCAGCGGGTGTAAATTGCCCCTTCTTCTAACACAAAAATTGCTAGAAAGGTCCAGACCACCATGATTTCAAAGTTATTTTCAGCGTCGGCCATTCAACGTTTCCGTGAATGAGTTTTCTCGACTTGGTCCAGAAAATGCATAGTAATTTTAAATTTTGGAAAAGTTAATCGCCTCTTCCTCTTCCTAGCTTCCATCTTCTTTCGTTTCTTACTAAATACGAAAGTTCAAAACGCGTAATCCATCCTTTTGTCTACGAGAAAAATTTGCGCGCGTACGATGTTCCGTAGAATCGAAGATGTTAATTGTTTATTTTCGACAGTATAACACAACGGGTATAAACTAATAAAAAACAAATATTGTACAGGTATTGCTTTTTATTTACTAGCAAATAATGATAGGTGTTGCCAGTGACCAGCCTTTCATTCGATTCGATCGCACGAGCATAATCGGCTTACGTTTGGTTCGGCCAATCGTGGACCATCCTTTCTTTTCTTTACTCGTTTTTCGACAAACTAATGCATAATCGTCGCGACGACGCGTAAAGCACACAAAACATGGCCGGTTAGGAGAGCTTTGATCAGCCCTAATCTCATAAAATATACGCAGAAATAACGAGCCAAGACGACAAGAAACGATCTGTCGAATTAAAACATATTCTTGTCCTCCTACGAGCTAACAACACCTAAATGGTGCTAATACTAATCCTATTCATCGTGATACGATACTTGAAACGCGTTTGAAATTCTAATTCGACGTCATAAGATATTCTTCTAACATAAGTAATTTCGATTTAAAAGTTTCGCAGAGATCCTACACGGTCCTTTGCCTGACGGAGATTCTCACCGTTTTCAAACTACATCCTCACTTTCTTTCTTTATTTATTCAACTTGTTACATTTCACAGCCCGTACAGGGTATACATATTTATATTTCTAAACTAGTTGTGCCTTTACATTGAAAATTTGTACCAAATGAACAAGTGTTTTGATTTCGTTATCGTACATTTTATAATCCATTTTTTCCAAGTACTATTCGTCGTTGTTTAGTACTTACTTAATAGAGTAATGGTAGTTAATTTCTTTTTTTAAACTCGAAACGAACAGAAACTGACAATTTGAATAACGTCTGCTTTGGTTTGCGATCGAATCGAAACGATACGCAAATTAATTATTAAGTAGTAATAGATTAAGAGCTCGCGTGCCTGGTGTAGTTAAATTTCTTTTCTACTTTATTATCTTCTTTTCTATATTCGTAAGGTTAAGATCATTTTTCAATCGACTACAAAATACGTCGATTTAGCTTAACAATGCAAACGATCTTTAAAACTGTTCGATTACTATGGTGTGTGAATTTTGTTGGCTCCACGTGCAATATAATTGCGATTATAAGAGGGGGGAGGAAAAAAAAATAAAAAAGAATAGCGTTGTTAGTTTCGTACAAGCTGAAAGTCGTGGGAACCGTCGCGTCGTGGTAGAATAAGAGAACGGTCGTTGGTAGGTAGAGAAAGAAATGAAGAATCTTGGGTGGAAGGTACCTACAGAAAGGGAAAGAAAAGAAGATCAAGAAGGCAAAGGTTGAGTAAAGTTTGAACGATAGGATGAGATCTTTGACCGTGGTTTGACACGAGTAGTAAAAATATGATAGGCAATTCCATTCCATTGGTCGTAAAAACTTCGAATTCGTTTATTAACATTCATCCATCCTATTACGATCGAAGAACTTTGAACAATTAAAAACTACGTTAATAAGATTCATTAAAATTTTCCCTTTACTAATTGTTGCTCGATATTTTGCCAATTATTCCTATATACCTATTGTTTGGTGCTTTCATTGATATTCGACGACAAAAGAAATTTTATTCGATCAAGAAATAATTCTAAGATTAATATTTCGAAGAATCTCAGACGAATTTAAGGTCAATTAAAATCGATTATTTATGAAACAGCAACGATCGTTGTTCGAAACGATTAAATTACTGTTCGAGATAAGTTCTTGGCCAGGTTCGATAAAGATATAAATATTTCTAAAAAGCTAGAGTCGAATTGTTGTACTTTCGTCGATTGGTGGGCACAGTGTGGTGCATCAGGCGAAGGCCCTTCGTTGCACGATAATTGGGGCTCCAGGAGAAAAGTATTCCTTCTCTCTCATCGTCGGCTGTAGTTGTTCGTAGTAATTTAGCAGGTAGCAAGACCGACACGTTTCCACGTAGTCGTGTTCACCTCGCCTCGCCTCGCCTGGCCCCGTCCCGCCTCACCTCCCCTCGCCCTCTGTCCTCACGGTTCTCTCTTTGGCCGCCCTCCAACACCCTTCCTGCCCGTTCCGCGTGTATTTAAAAGTGTTTAAGGGTGCCCTCGAATCTCAAGTGCTCTTCGCCCGGATACACAATGGTTCATGCGTATTATTTGTTGGTGAAATAACATGCTGTCAGTTATGGGGGATATGCTAAATATATAGGGTACCGGCTAGAAATCCGAAAGGAGAATCGATTGAACTTGTCCTGGCGTTCGAGTGTTGTGCTTCGAGTCACGTTGAATCGGCACGTTCACGTTCCAGAAGAACATTTTTATACAGAACCTTCTTTCACCAGACAACTCTCGATTGCTATGCTACAATTGTCTGCCGGGATACGATCCCGTGGATCACATTTTCAGACGTTGTATACACTTTCGTCTTCGCTTTTCTGCCGTTCAAAGATCCCGTTTGTTCCTCCCTGAACTTTGACGCGACGTCCATTCCGGAAGCCACGAGAACTCGAGCATGGACTTTTGGACCCGCGAGTAACCCTTAAATCTCCGATTCTATAATAACATTTGATATTCGTGAAATAGCTACATCGATACTGAAACGTTCGAGCGATTTTTTACGATTCTTCTTTGGCAATAAACCGCTCCACATATTTAGCAACATACTTCTGCGTGCACCAAGTTATACAGGTATACAGATCTGATCAGGATTTGATCAAGATTCAAAGTTATAAATTTTCTTCCCTCGCGGCTCCATCAGTGTCCCAAAAAACAAACAGTTTTGCCTCCTCGTTAATTGGTGTATGTTCTCTGGATCAGTGTTTCTCAACAAATCTTTTCTGGCTTCTACTTCGCTTTTCAAAGTTTATTTAAATTTGCACCACCCTGTGTCTCGCGGTTGTCTTTTTTTTATCGTTTTCTCGTCGACATTCAATTTGTGGATAATTTATTATTCCGAGTTTGCACGGGCGTTCACCAACGAGGCGGACATTTTCCTGCAGTCATTCGATCTATTTACGATGGAGAATCGAGCAGAAAATTTTGGTTTTTCACGGTCCACGCAGAACTTGTCCCCGTTTCGCTATCTTTTGCATCGTGGCCCCGAAGAAACACGCCAAGGCCATATGGTCCCCGTTGAGAATCACTGCTCTAGACGATAATCAAATAACGTCGACTCGATCGAACGAAGGATATACGTAACTAAGAGTATATAATTACGGACTTCTTCCGAGATGAAACGCATTAAATTATTATTAGTTGTTAATTGCTTTATTAGATTAAGCGATCGAGCGATGCGTCGAAAGGCACGGAATTGGAAGAAGCTTGCTGTAATAGTTTACTTCCTTCGCTTTTAAACAGATTTATCGCGGAAAACAAACCTACAAAATAAATCGATAGAACGTTTACGTTTCTTTTTTTTTTCTTCCGGAAGTGGTAACGAGCAACGACGTAATTTCTATCCTGGTTCCATATTTGTCTCGACGTTTCGGTAATTTTCAGGATTTTCAAAATTAAAAATTAAGATAATAATAATAATAGTATGAAAATCGTAAAGAATAATAGGAAAGAATAAACGAGACGAAACTGATAAATAACAGTACTCTTTAACGTGGATTTCGATTTTTTCTGTCCAATTTTTATTGCTGTAGAGATGTAAATTGTTATTTGTAACAGGTTTTCCACTTAACCATTTTACAAATAATATTTTATATCTTATTGCAAATCTAATTCACCACAGACACCAAAGCAATTCACCTTGTACCTGGCTAAAAAGTAAAATAATACCTACAATGCAGTAGCATTCTGTTCAAGTATTATTGCATGTATGCAGTAAAATGTTTATTTCGTAATAAAAACTTGATTTGTAAACAGATTAATTTGAAGATCAATCCCGGTAGTTATTGGATATTTAATAATACGTATGTACTTATTTAAGAAATATGGTTTTAGTACTCTGACGTTTTCTATCATCCTTTTTCGAGTGTTACGATTAACAATTTTTTACAATTCGGATTGTCGATCAAAAAACTAGACTGGAAAAAATTGAACGAAAAGGTAATTGAGAATATTTGCTCACTGGTACCGCCCAAGTCGAGAGACACAGGGTGGAAACTTAATACACATTGGCTTTTTTTGATAAGCTATCGAATGACCCATCGCAAGTCGAATTCGCATCTAGCATGCGAAGGATGGAGTGTCAAAAGTCTCGAGGACCAAGCGAGAAAAAGGATCGATGCTTCGTCTGGCCTGTATCGTTCCTCGATCCCTTTCGATACCTTCGAGTGTACATAAGTACTTATACATAGAGACACTGTATACGCGTCTCCTTCCTTCCACCTCGAGTCCACGCCTTCGCTTCGACAAGTAGCTTCCTCGAGTGATTACTCCTAGCGACGGAATTGAAAACTGTTATAATATAAATTCTGGTTCTCGAAACAGTTATGGAAACGTGGAGAATTCTGTAGAGAAGTTGGTTCCCAACCGTTCGAAATATTATTAAAAGGTTTGAAGACGAAGGTGAGATTGAAAACGCAACTGTACATGGGGGTGAAGAAAAGTGTTAAATTCATTGGAAGAACGTTTCATCGTTTAAAATGTGAAACAAAATCCAAGAATAAGTGTCAATTGATGCACGGAATCATTTCGTTTTTCGTCTATTGTCATTCAAGTGTCTAAACATTACATATTTATATTGTGTGCCGATAATTTTGCGATTCACTGCAGTCTTTTTGGTAAAATTACAATCTGAGCGACCACTTAGGGGAAAGTAGATGCTCCACGATACATGTTCCGTGGGTTTAAATGATAGCGAATCACCCTTTACGCTGTTTTATCCGTCACGTATCTTGTTTCGTCGTTTGCTCGAGCAACAAATGGCCCGAGATGTGGATCGGTAAAGGAGGTAGCAGACAACCCGTAAACAGTCATTGGAAATCTTTGTTTGAAAGATAAATACCGTCAGATTCGATCTCCTGATAATTCATGCGTGTTAAAATAGGTGCGAAAGGTGTGTTTTCAAGACTACGGTACGAAGATCGCCGAACGATTAAGGGAATACTGTATCTTTCTCTTTTTCTCTTCCGTGGCCGTCGTTCTTTTTCCCTACCTTTTCCTCCCGCGTGGGAACATACATATTATCGTAGGTACGATCAGATTGTCGGCAGCAGCCATATTCGAGCGACCGAAAGGAAAGAGGGGAATTTTAAGAAAATTTACAGGCACCACTTCCTACATTCGGATATTCTAGTTAGTCGAGACGAGTCGCACCAAAAAACACGATCTCTCGTCGGGATGCATAGTCAATGAAAGGACGAGGTCCATCGATAAGGTTCGGTAAATTTCACCTTCGTTGCGCCTCTCTACTTTTCCTTTCTGCTTCATTACCGACCATGTATCTCTTTTCAAAGTTACCGATCGCTATCGCGACCGTTCTTGCGTTTTCGGTGGAAAATACACTCTTTCGAACGATTCTATCTCGTCGCGTACAGTTTCTAGTTTCTAGTATTATAGAAATAATACAACGTAGACACATTTTATTTCGTAATTAGAAGGTAACGGCAAGATACGACCTCGAACGAACGCAGAATTTCAACAAGAACAACGAATCGACGGGGCCATTTTATTTTATTTGCTAATTATTTCGATCGAGTTCCCTGCTCGGTCTTGTAAGCGGTGTACCAACAACGCTTACAGGTGTCAACATTCTCGGGAAGACATCGGACACCGATGTTCCTCTCGTTCCAAATAGTCCGGGTGGTCCTCTCACCTCTTTTGATCCTATCTGTACACGATCTCGGGTCAGCTTAAACGACGAACTTACTCTTACTTACCAAGGCAATACATGAACGAGAAGCAGACGACCGGGGTGAAAACGTACACGCGTATAATATCAGGTCTGCCTGTAGAATTTGGCAAATCGAAATCATCACGAATCACTAATTACCGCAACTGACCCTATTGATCTCTGTACGATCGTAAAAACGTGTCTCTTTCTACAGTCACAAAATTTTACATTTTTCAGTTTAATATAATTTCTTTATTTACGGTTACGAATCCCTTTGTATACAAATAAAATAAAGATACATGTATGTATACGATCTAATAAACTTATAAACTGTGTAACTGTATAATAAGCGAGTAACGAAATGACAAATTGCAGAAATAACAGAAAGCTTAATTACGAAATTTATGTAAATTGTCCTAATCCTAATCTTATAGTATCTAAATTCTGCACGAAAGTAGGATAAAAGGCATTAATAATGCAGGTGAACGTTCCATATAACGTAGAATGAAATTTTTTACGATGATCGATGACTGATATTGTTTCTAGTCTTTTTGTTCGTTTTACAATTTTTATCGACGACGAAAAGAGACCTTATCTTGTTAGGATTCAAACTGACCCCACGTTTGGTATATATTTTTATAACAATGCATGGGAGAAAACTGCGTGTTTTATTTCACGCGATCACGATACGTTCGTTTTTTAGAATTACTCTACGGTATAGCAGAATGTTTTTACAGCTTGTACATTCTCATCGCCGTTATGGTGTTATAACCATTTCGAGGGCCATATTGTAAAGTCATGGCATGGCACTCTTGTGCGGCCACGTACGCATTGAGCCATCAAGACAGATATATTGAGGAAGAGGCGGTACGTTTATTACAGACAAACGACTCTTTCTCGGTCACAAATCAAATAACATTTTACTTCGGCCAGTATTAAGAACATGCTGGTCAAAATACGGACGCGATGTTCCTGTAACCGTAGTAGGCGAATAGAATTCGTAGCAAATTGCCTAACGGGGACGATAAGCGGAGAAACAATCCTTTAAACGTACAGATTTTCCACTCGAAAATAATCCTTATCGCGGATCGTACGTAAGACGAACTAATACGATGCTATTTCCTTGTTTTTGGTCATTTTATTCGTAACGACGAATTAGAAACAAGTAATTCGTGTGAATTTTTTTATTTAAATATTCACATGCAGCAAAATTGTTATTTCACGTCGGATTTTATCTTAATCAGAACGGCTCAAGAGAGGAAATTTGTAGAAAAGGGCGCGTCGAATTTCTAATCGAATTTCATTAAAAGGTGAATACGATCGGTAATCGGGTAGTTAATTTCAACTGCAAAATCAACTAAAATTACAATGAAGATGGAATGAAAATTCCCTTAGGCGACCATCGGGACTACTTGGCTGGTTTTATATGACGTATGGTTGGGCATAACCGAATGATATGGACACTGAAGAAGGGATAAGCCAGAAGAGAAAATTATCCCGTCAGAGTAGAAGGTGAAACGTGTCTCGCACTTACGTCCGCCCACGCTTGCAACTCGTTATGACTTTAAAGAAGTTCACAATACGCGCGCACGCTTCGTGGCCCTGTCAACGTTTTACCCACCTTTTGCCATTTTCACATTGTAATCTGATAATAGCGGGGTCAGGTAGTAACGTTGACTGGATTGGATCCTAACAAGACAAGGTTTCTCATCGTCGTCAACAGAAATTGTAAAACGAACAAGAAGACCAGAAACAACATCAGTCATCGATCATTATATATAACAAATTTCATTCTACGTTATATGGAACGTTTACCTGCATTATTAATGCCTCTTATCCTACTTTCGCGCAGAATTTAGATACTATAAAATTATAATTAGGACAATTTACATAAATTTCATAATTAAGCTTTCTGTTATGTTTAGCTGCAATTTGTATACAAGGGGATTCGTACACGTAAATAAAGAAACTAAATTAAACTGAAAAATGTAAAAAATGTCTTTTATTACTTCTTCTCATGCGTGTGCGAATAATTTTGTGACTTACTACAGAAAGAAGCACGTTTTTACGATCGTACAGAGATCAATACTTGCACGAACTATGATAGAAATCGTTTTAAAGAGAACGAACGAAATTTAAGCATTTCTCACGAACTATCGAGTAATCCACAATAACGCATGACGAGACTATAAAAAAACAGCGCCGCCCACATCCGGAGGAGGTGCTGTTAGCGATGACGGTGTGATCACCTTGATCAGTGATGCGTATAACACATTTGTTGGTTTTGCTCATATACTTAACTCGCATTTATCCAGTTGATCTGAGCCTGTGTTGTAAATGGTGGACGGTCCCGTGAATCTCACGATCCCGTCGTACTAATTTCAGATAAAAGTAGGCAGATTGCACGTTCGCTAACGCGCCAATTTCCCATGTTAAACGCGTTCATGACGTTCCTTGAAATTTTAGCGCGATAAATCGAAATACAATCGACAAATATGTTTCCATTTCATTCGCCGCGGTTGGATATGGTTTGTTACTTTTGTTAAAGCGTACGATTTTCTGCATCTTGGGTGTTCCTTTCGTTATTCAAATCTCGGTACTTTCGTAATAAAAGTAGTTGGTAATCATTTCGATAACTCAAACCAACGTGGTAACAATGTTCGAGCCTTGCTTGCGATTTAAAGATCGTGTCGTACCTGAGTGGTTAAACTTTTTTTAAATTTGATATTGTACTATTACGATTCCTTGTTTGTCAGTTTGTAAGAAATGTGTGGATCCATAAAAGTCGTTGGTAATCATTTCGATAACCCAAATCTACGTTGTAACAATGTTCTAGCCTTGCTTGCGATTTAAAGATCGCGTCGTACCTGAGTGGTTAAACTTTTTTTCAATTTTATATTGTATTATTACGATTCCATGTTGTTTGTCAGTTTGTAAGAAATATGTGGATCCATTTACGGTTTAAATATTTCGTTTATTTCTTAACTATTCGAGTACCGGGTACGCGCGTATCTCTATCGGATTCGATCGATGGATCTGTTAATCGTGAGTTGTCGCGATCGGGGAACGACGATTTGGTAGTCGAAAGCACGGATTGTGTCTACCAGGAGAGTTGGTTCGTAGGTAAAGGGTAGCGAGAAGGTAGGTTAATAGGAGAGGGTGGCGGACGAGACGCGCGAGCCCTACATGGGTTGGTTTTTCGAGGGAGAATGAGCCATATGGAGAGCATACGGTGAGCAGGCTGCACCCGCTCCCTGGAGGGTTTAATCTACCTACTGTCCGCCAAACTACCATCCAAGGGAATCATGCATTCTCAAAACCATTGTCCAGCTACGTTTCCGCTATTAATATCTTTATTGCATAAAACTATCGTACGTGTATTTGTGGATAAATTTTGTCGAAAGACCGTTTCCGTTCGTCTCCGGAACAAAAGTCTTCGTACCACTTGAAATATTGAAAAACAGTGTAATGCTACAAAGATATCGATACTGATCGATTTAATATAGTTTTGTTCGTTGTCGAATTTCGTTTGTTTTTTCTCTCGTCTCGTTTCGTTCGATTCCGTCGTAATATTCATCGAAGAAAAGAAGGTAACGCCTAGTAGAAGTTGTCGGGTTTTGTCTCTCGCTTGCCAACTGTCCCAGGTGTACGTGTCTGAAGACGAGGGCAAAAGGTCCAAGAAGACGAGGCGTGTGGCTGGCGCGTGCTGTTAGTCCTCGATTCCATTTCCCCGCCCTTAAGTTGCTTCCGATCGTTGGCTGCCATAAACAGCATCGCCGCCACGCCACACCGCACACCGCACCGCAATAGTCACGATCGCCGTTTCTTAACACACCGGAAAGTTTGTTTGTTCTACCTTGGTGACCCCGAAAAAACCCCCATTTACCGTTATCTCGTTCAGATTTCGTTCGATCGGACTTGGTTCGCTCTGAAAATCGACGTTTCCACAAGTATTTTCAGCTACGAATACTCCCGGTGGATGCAACTGCATCGATCCCATGAAAACTGTCGTCACAATTCGTTTCGAATGCAACGGGACAGAGGTACGGACGTTTCTTCGATCGTTAAACCATTGGTAAATTAATCGACGACGACAAAAATTAAATAAATGAGAAAGAAGTCTTATCGTCCACAAAAGTCAAACAGATCGAGTATACTTGAGCACGACGGTTGTTGATAGAAAATGGAATCAGCGACTGTTTTTAGAAAAAGAAATCGATTTGTTCGTAATTAGACGAAACGCTTTTTTCAAAGAACGAAAGAGAAATGTAGTGGAATATTTAAGAAGGTTTACGCGCGATTTTGTAACACTGAAAGTTGGCAAGAACGAACGAAGGAAGGAACCACTTGGCACGCGAGACGGTATATTAACGTTCGTTCCATCCATCATGGTTGATTATTGGCAGAAGCGGCTCCTTTGATAAATTCTAAGGTATGTTAGCATTTCTATGGCGTTGAACTACATCGGTTCGTTTTACCGAAGCGCCAAAAATCGCTCGTATCGCGCCACCATTGTATTTATAACGCCTGTTGGACAGGTTAGAAACGTTTAACCATTTATCTCGTCATTGGCGTTAATCAGAGTCGTTTTGACCGCGGTAGAAATCTTTTCTGTGCATACAGTATAATTCCGTTTGTCACGCGTGGAGCCATTTATTGTACAAATGCATGCACAAACCTTCACCGATTATATCGGGTTGTTCGAAAAGTCACATCAGTTTTATACAGGGTGTTCGACCACCCCTGGGAAAAATTTTAATGGGAGATTCTAGAGGTCAAAATAAGACGAAAATCAAGAATACCAATTTGTCGATGGAGGCTTCGTTAAGAAGTTATTAAAGTTCCGCCCGTACTGAATTTGTTTCTAGAAAGTGGGTAGGATTTCGGGGTTAGGTCTATTCATCAAAAATTATTGTAATTGACCCCCGCAACTGAAAATAGTTTTTCCAGAACGATTTGAAATTTTTTTTTTTCACCGAAAAATTTAGGCACCTACCTCTTGTCGATTTTTCTTAAAAATTCGTTTTTGATTTTTAATAATTTCGTTTGACGTCCTACAGAAAAGTTGTTTAATACTTTTTTGTAGGTACCTATGGGCTCTACTTCAGAAAAAAGTTTCATTGAAATATATTCACTATTGTAAGAGTTATGGGTGTTTGGAAATTGGACCATTTTTATGGGGTTTTTCTCATTTTGCGGGGTCAACGATCAACTTTTCGAATATTTTTGCAATTTCTACATATTCTTGATCAAAATACGCGTCGTTTGCTTTTTTAAACATTAAAATCGTCCAATCCGTTCAGGAGTTATGACATTTTAAAGATTCGCATGAAATTTCGGGGTAACATTTCTGGCCAGAAATTATATTTTCGGTAAGGAATTTTTTTCTCCAAAATGGTTAGGATTACAAAGGTATGTCTAATGACCAAAAATGATTGAAATTGACCCCTGCAACTGAAAATAATTTTTTTAGAACGATTTGAAATTTTTTAATTTTATCGAAAAATTTCACTCCTACTCGAATTTTTTTCTCGAAACTGGGTAGGAATTCGGGGGTATGTCTATTCACCAAAAATGCTTATAATTGACCCTTGTAACCAAAAATAATTTTTCCAGAACGATTTGAAATTTTTGAATTTAATTGTTAATAACTTTTTAACGAAGTCTCGGTCAACAAATTGGTATTCTTGATTTTCGTCTTATTTTGGCCTCTAGAATCCCGCATTAAAATTTTTCCCAGGGTTAGCTGAACACCCTGTATAGACAGCACACATACATAGATTTATGGGAAATTTTAATTGTAAAAAAACTACAATTCTGCACTTAATATGCAAAAATATAAGAAATTCTTAAAATAAAATAGGAATTATTACATTTAGGGGTTGAGACAGCCCTCTGTAAAGCTCACATCTAATTAATTCTATCAATAAAAATATAAATATTGCATAAAGATCTAGGCATATATTTGTAGAAAATAAATATTTTATAAACATCAATTCGATTGATTTTCTCCATAGAATTCGATGCACGTTATTTTTGCTTACTAAAAAGCTTCGTATAATCCTCCTGCTAGCCCCAAATCCTTTTTCTAATCTTCCGGAATAAGAACCGTGACCGCGTTTCGATTTAATTATCTAAAATTTCCGAAAGCCTGGAAACGCGGTTAGCCCGATGCAACGACTTCAATCTAAAAATAGAAGTTTTTATGGGTTTTCAGTGAAGCTGGATTCACATATATATATCACAGGTACCGAATCACCGATCCCTTTGCGCTTTACCCAAAAGTTAAAAACCGTCCCACTGAAAAAGAGCTCTATAAACGGACCAAAGGGGCGCGGCGAAACGAAAACGTATCTTCATCCGTGAATTTCTTTCTTCCTCCCACGTACCCATACTATCCGGTATATTTTCCCTATATCTCAGCCATACAGGGTGGTCTATGCAACTTGTGCATCTCTATAATTCCCAAAGTATGCGTTGCTCAAAATAATCTTGCATAGAAATCTTTCGAAGACCAACTTCTGTCTTTTAAAACAGAACACTACACTTTTCCTACCAAAATATGAAAAAATATCAAATTCTTAGTAAAATAGCGTTGATAGCCAATGAGAAATTTCACTTTATTTCTTAAGAATTTTCACTGTTTTGCAGAAATCTGTCGAGTCTCCAATTTGATGTTATGTGAAGAAATATTATAATAATAGTAATTCCAACTAAATATGCATATCTTTATAATTGTAACGTATTTATAACTGGTTAGACCGATGCATACGTGCATTCGGTAATGAAATATCGGTCGTAATACCGCGATAGTCCCCGGAGGCGTTATTTAAAACCGATATGAATACGAATAACCGAAAATTTGCTCGACTGGTAGTCGTGCCTTTAGAAAACTACTGTAAAGTTTTTTTTTTTTTATATTCAGGACCACACACAGGCAACTCGCGCTACATTAAGTTTTGCATACGGATCTCGGCAACAATCAACGGTAACGCTATATTCAATTTTTATATTGAATATTAACCAATCGCTGTATCTTATTACCAGCAATTACTTTAGCCATTATTTAAATCCCGAAACCGATCTGTATATACATAAACTCCGATCTAATAAATCAGTATTGGTATTTCATTCGCTTGGTGATTATGATGTTTGTCGAGAGAAAATCTTTCGGTAATTTTATACCCGTACGTCGAACATTGTATACAATAACCGTAACGGTAACGTTTTTTATTCGTTTGAAAACTTTAAATCTAAGCAAAAAAGAAGCTTATTACACCCAAACGCATAACCATTTTATCGAAACGCGTTCTATCAAATTTTTCGTGCATATTTTAAAAATTATTAATCGTTATTTAGTAATTTTTTTTTTTTAACACGTTTGTTGAGAGGATACGTTATGAGCGTAACGTTTAAACAGTTTTTAAACGTAGTTTCACATCCGTGTAGGATGTTTTGTTCTGTGTACGCCGAGATTGCAATTTGTATCGATTTCTATTTTAATTTAACAGGAATTTAACACGCTCACAACGGACAGAGACTAGGGAAAATCCCTGAGAGCATCTAGTGTCGTAATTACGACCGACTTATAACCGACTGGTAACCCTTTCATTTGTGAACTATGATGAACTGCTCATCGTCCACGGTTTGGAGATTTGCCTCCGTGATTTATGCTAATACAATGGACCTACCTCAAAGCATCTTCTACTAAACGCTCTATTAGGGTTAAGTTAATTACGAGACTACCTTCCTGTGGGTTGGTCCAACGTGATCGTTACCACATTAGAGTACATATATTACGTCTGTAACGATGCGAGCCATTTTTGAAATTTAATTTGAACGATCGATAGTCGCGGAAACCGTAACCGATCGAATTTATCGTTAACTTAAGGAGGTATTGCTGTGTCTAGACTGTCAATTTCACGGTCCTTTTTGTGATTTTTTTTTTAATGACAGGTAGGCTGTTTTGTACTGAGACTTCGTAGATATATTTATCCATCTTATAAGCATGTACAATATTTTTTTCATGGAAAAATATTAAAAATCGTGGGAATTATAACTTCTCATTTAATGGCTCTTTTAGAAAAGGTGCTCCAATGGCTTCCAGGATTCCAGATAATTTGAAACAGAGGGGGTTAAAGTATCTTCATAAGGAAGGTTGTAGTTGTAGCAGGAACTAGGAAGAAGTCAAAATCCTGATAAATAAAGAAATGACAACGTTTCAAGTTTCGAATTTCTAATTGTTAATCGTTCTTTTGTATTTAGCGTATCAAAAAAAATAGTAAAACTCAATATTTCTTTAAATCTCTAGTTCCAGCTATAAAGGCGCGTCTGCTGAATATTCTCTCCAAATTTGAAGTCAATCGGTTCGCTAGATCTTGAAATATCATGTAAGCCAGTTTAAATGCGTTTTTTTAAACAAGAAGCTATAACTCTCGCAATTTTTAATATTTTTTGATGAAAAAGATACTGTACATACCTATAAGACGAATAAATATATCTGTAAAATGTCACTACGAAACAACCTACCTGTCGTTAAAAAAAAAATCACAAAAAAAGGCCGAAGAAATGACAGCCTAGACAGCAATACTCCCTTAATTGCAACGTTATCCTAAGTGAAAGCGTACCTGTACGTATGAGTCGTTTATTTTGAAAGTGGCGTAAGTCCATTTATGTTCGAATCGAAATATTAAAGGGTTTGCGTTGGATTAAATTTAAAAAATATAGGTAACAGATGACATAGAATAATGTTTTTGGAATGGCTCCAGCGTCGTCATTTTCCACTATTTTTGAATAAATATTTTTTTCTTAACACTTAACAACATGGTTAATAACATTCTTGAATATCATTATCCTCTTACTTTTCCATCCATAAAAAAAAAAGAAAAAATCGCAAAAAACGCTTCATTTCAGGTTTTTGCAGTGGCCTTACCCTTCAACTTTAAATTCATGGACACTGATTGAACTTAGCTTCATTGAAACCCATAAACGTTTATTTTAAAATTACATATCGCAAAAAACGCTTCATTTCAGGTTTTTACAATGGTAAAATTAATGAAAATCGGCTGAATCGCTAGGTGTACGATTTCAAATGACACTGTCCATCGTTCGTTTGTTTCTCAAGCCAATATAGATTCCGTAAACGTGTGGTATTTCTATCACCGACCACCGACGAATCTATCCTTTTCCGGATACGAAGTCTATTACAGACAATAACTTTATTTCGACCTTGGTTAATTTTTGTTAGCCTGTTTGAGCGTACCGACAAGCCGCCTAGTTATTTGACCGATGCTCCGATATACCATTTCGAGGGCGTAATCGCTAATCGCTCGTCAGATTTCAAAGAAAGGGACAAAGTCACCCAAGGGAGGCTAGTTCGGAAGTCAGAATCGGTTTCAGAGCGTGGCTGCGACCACCGAAAATTCTGTATAACTATACTTCCTGGCTGATTTTACGATTTCTACGAAACTACGAAACAACTCCGTTTTCAACGACCGCAACGCTCGACTTTTTAACCGGACAACTCTTCGGTGCAACCGTCGGTCATAGTGATCTATCCACGTCCGTCTATTATCTAATCCATAGTAGCGAAATACAAAAGAAACGATCGCTTTTCTCGATTCCTGCTCGGCTCTCGAATGGAAGAATTACAAAAAAAACAGCGAACGAAACTTCTGTAAGAAAAGAATGCTACTATTTCTAAGAAAAATGACATCACAATTTCGATAAGGGTATTAAAGAAATTCTAAGAAATAACAGAAAGATAAATAATTCCGTACTTCTTTGTACGACCGTAGTTATTTTTCGTAGCGTTTCGAACTCTGGCTCGAGCATTGGGAGCATTTTCAAGAAGATATAAATATTCATCGAAGTTTGTTAATTGCTCCGTTTCCAAAGTCGATTGGAAGTAAAAATAAAAGATTTTTTACGGCAAAATGTCGCGATCAATTTATAAATCTGAAGCACCGTGCGTTCGTGCAACCCGAAAGGACAAAATGAAGAATTCGAAAGCGGAACCGGATAATGTGGTAATCGTATTCTGGGAATCAGTTCGGCACGCAGTCCCTTAACAAGCTTCGACGAGTCTCTCTAATTTGGCTCTAGACACGACACGTTCAGGAACCATAGACGCCCAAACTCGTGTGCTACGCAACACATCCCCCTATTTATTCGACAGCACATCACTTTTCGAAGCACAGACATCATGCTTCGGTCTATACAGGGTGTTCGGCCACCCCTGGGAAAAATTTTAATGTGAGATTCTGGAGGCCAAAATAAGACGAAAATGAAGAATAACAATTTGTTGATTAAGGCTTCGTCAAAAAGTTATTTAAAGTTGCGCCTGTAGATAGGCAACCTGCGCACAACTGCGTGCGCACGATAGTGGTTCTCACTCAAACTCTACTTACTGACGTATCGACAGCCTTACAGTTTTCTGAGTGAGAATCACTATCACGCGTGCGCAGCTGTTCGCAGATTGCCGTTCTACAAGCGGAACTTTAAACGTTAATAACTTTTTAACGAAGCCTCAATCAACAAATTGGTATTCTTGATTTTCGTCTTATTTTGGCCTCTAAAATCGTTCAGGGGTGGCCAAACACCCTGTATACATGTGTATCATCTCACATGTATTGACATTTTGTTAGATTTCACATCTCCCGATTGGGGCAGTTCTTTTAAGAACTCGACCTTTCTAGATCATTTCTAACTTTTCGATAGCTTCCCTCTTAGATAGGTATTCGAATTCCTCGCCAAAGGAAGGGTGGTTGGGGCGAGGCTAGGGTGGGTCTCCTTACGCAGCAACCTCCACGCGGTGAGACCTGGGGATTATTATTTACTATGTAATTAATATAATTATTAATTACATAGCAAATAATATGAGCTAATGGCTGCGTTCTTCTTATAGTTTCACATACGTTTATCGTCCCGGTGTGCGGTCTGATAACACTGATTTCGAGTTGCAAATACGTTTTTGCCGAGTTATTTTTTAAATAAATGATGTATTACAATTAAAAATAGAAAGTAGAGATAGTATCAATGAGATACGTATTGAGTTACGTATTTTAATAATCTTGAAATCTTTAAATAATCTTAATCGATTGGTTACTCCAACGAAATTAATCGATTGATTTTATTCTGCTAAAAATACTAAAATTTCTGTAATTTGAAATTTCATTTCAATTCTATAATGTGAAAGGTCTACTTGTATACCTCGTCTGTGATTTTAACATTCTCTTCTCATGGATGGCGGTCAGTTGAGAAACTATTCACTGAATTAGTATTGATGGGCAGACAGTTGTAGTGTATACGTAAATACATGTGAGCTGACTATAGAAGGAATTAAAAAATGCAATTTTCAAACAGCCATAACTCTTACAATAGTAAATATGTTTCCATGAAACTTTTTTCTAAAGTAGAGCTCATGGATACCTATAAAAAAGTATTAGACAACTTTTCTGTAGGGCGTCAAACAAAATTACTAAAAATGAAAAACGAATTTTTAAGAAAAATGGACAGAGAGTGCCTAAATTTCTCGACGAAAAACAAAGACAACTCCCTATCCTTTGTCAAATCTATTATATCATTCATATAGAATTTCTTTAAATTAAAAACTAATAAGCCTGGGGATTGTTGTATTTTATTTCTTATAAGGTTCGGTTTTATAATACGCTAACAAAAATATTGCAAACCACTCTAGATTCCAAACTTCGAGCTTCGACGCAATATCTGTTTCTTTCACGTTTCTGTGAATGCTCGATGTTAGTTTAAAATTTCAGAAATAACCTGAACCGACTCGTTTGTTTTTTATTATATTACAAATTTGATCCTCGTCGAATTTTCGTGTATCGAACGTCACGAACTCACGGGACGATACGATGTGATCGTAACGCTGGTGTCGAGAACCTTTTAAAAAATTTTTTAAAGCAACGATCGGGTGAAGCGACTGCAACAAGGAACGCGGTCGACGCGGTCCATCGGAAATTTACCTTGGGAAAAGAATGGGATCGTATCTAGAAAAAGGGTGCAAATACCTCAGGGGCGTAAGGTCCAGTTACATCTTTACTCGCTCAATTAGCGAAAACAGGTAGGATAAAGTTTGCGGCAAGCACGACGGTGGTCTGAAGCAACCCGATCTCTGTCATTCCCTTCAGACGCAGCCGTCTTGAATTTCGGGATCGCCTCTCGCCGTCCTCCTAAAATTCTTCCTAAGTAGCGGCACGATAATCCTCTACTTAAAAACTTTTGGTACTTTTCGTACCTTCAACGAGACCAACCATCTTCTAGTTACCATCTGTAAATGCTTTGCGTTTCAACGCCCGTCTTCTCTAGTAAACCCCTATTTTTACACGGTGAAAGAGCATCAACCCTCGAGTGGACTCCCGAATCTCGACTGAATTATTTTATTTAACATTGATCTTTACCAAACTGGTAAATTGGAAAACTTTTCTTGAAAGCATTTAAAAAATAATGAATCAACAGAGGATTACATCGACCATTTATTGAAATATATGCGTAAAATTTCTTTTCTACACGTAGGTGTGGTTTTCGTAGTTAAAGTTAGCGTCTAATTCGCGGTTTTAGTGAAATTGTTCCTGTAAATGTTGCGTTATACCTGAACGAAAGGAAAAGGAAGAAGAAAGGATGCAATTTAAACGTTTCCTTGCATTAAAATTTTTTTGCCATTTTCGCGCGATAATGTTTTTCCCTTAAACGGGCGTATAATTTAAAAATTGATTACTTTCATCTATTATCTTTCCGATTCATCACGGAAACGTGGCGGAACCAATAATTAGGGCTACGAAATGTATGCTCGGCCGTGTCTATCCTTGCTTTATTCACCCACAGCATCGCCTCTGCCTTTCCTCCTTTCTTCTTCGTCTTTCGGCTTACTTTGTCGGTGTCTCGGTTCAATCTATCTTATCTTTGCTTCCTCGAACCCCCGAAAGAAATTTGGATTTTCTCATAAATTTTGCTCCGAGCGAACGTGGAAAATTGTTCTATAGATTTTTGATAATTTTGGAATAAAACTTGAATAAAATTAAATAAAATGCTTTATTCATTTTCGAGTCACCTAGACTCGGGTTAATTTGATTTGCAAAATGATTAAAAACGAGTGGATGAAACCTGTGAATAACTATAATAATGTATCGTAATAACGTCGAATCGTGAGATTATTCGATTAAATTACCACGTATGCAAGTCCAAAGAAACGAGACAAGGAGGAAATATTAAGAAGCAAACAAAGCTTTGTCAAAAGGTGGTAAATTATTCTATAGATTTTCAATAATTTAGGATTAAGAAAGCACGCATTCGCGATATATTATCGAGTATTGGTTGAACTTAAATAAAATTAAATAAAACGCTTTATTCGCTTTCGAGTCACCTAGACTCGAGTTAATTTGATTTGCAAAAGGATTAAAAACGTATGGATGAAAGCTGGGAATAACGATAATAATGTATCGTAATAACGTCGAATCGTGAGATTATTCGATTAAATTACCACGTATGCAAGTCCAAAGAAACGACACAAGGAGGAAATATTAAGAAGCAAACAAAGGTTTGTTAAAAGGTGGTACCCGAAGGGAAAAGAATAAAAAAGGAAGGACTGAGAGAAAGGAGAGAAAAAGATAAGGGAACGAAGGGATATTCGTGAAGCTGTGGTGGGCCGAGGTAGGTTTTGCCGCGAGGATACTCCCTGGGCGTGAGTCGAGTAATTAAATACAAAGTGCACTCATTTGTGGAGCTCGGTGGCAAATAACATGTTACCCGCCAACTAGCGGTAATTTATGAGACCGCCGTATGACGCTTTCTTCTTTGACCCTCCACGAAGTTCACTCGTGTTCATTCCGAAAACGATGAATATGTATTTAGAAATAGAGACGTGAGCTTTCGCGGACAAATCAGAGAACCAAACGCACGCCTACTAATCGAACGATTATCATTTCTTTAGCTTCGTCAGCCATCTTTCTTTTCCCATTTCGTCCTCTCCATCTCCTTAATAATTTATCGTCGGTTGGCTGGAATTTTGGTCCACTAAACCGTTTAATCGGTTCCTCTGCGCGTTGTTTGCATTTTGAAACATTAAAATTCTCCAATTTCATTCAGGAATTGTGATTTTCTAAACATTTGCATAAAATTTCGGGTGAACATTTCTGACCACGCATTATATTTTCGGTAAGGAATTTTTTTCTCGAAAGTGTGTAGGATTTCGGGGGTATGTCTATTCACCAAAAATGATTGTATCTTTTTCCCACGTGGAACTACAATTTTTCATAATTTTTATCGTAAATCTAATAGTTCAAGCGTTACAACTTATAACAGTTTAAAGTGAAATAATTTAATATACTTTAAATTGCCATAACTCTTGAACTATTAGGTTTATGGCATAAGTACCTTAATACTATCTTGTAGAGCTCAAAAAACTAGATCGAACAGTGCTGTCGCATTCGTAGAATTTAATTTTTAAAAAGGATGCAGTTGCATCGGTGCATCCAAAAAATGCAATTGCACTTTTCAAAAAAGTCGGAATTTTATAATTTTGATCACGCTATTCGGTGCAATGTTCTAATCTCTATAAAAGAGTATCAAGACACTTATGCCCTACAACTAATAGTTTCAGAATTATACCACTTCAAAGTTTATTAAATTATTTCACTGTAAAATTATGGAACATGAACCAATTTCACTTCATCGAATATTTCACGGTTACAAAGTACACACGATTCAGAAATTGAACACGTAGTTTTAATAAGTTTTTCGTATTATACGAATACAATAGATTTGTTGTAATATTTACGAGGACGAAAGAAAATTCAGCTTTCCGAAGAGGTTCGTACAAAGAAGCGACTTTAATCTCGAATGATAGTTTCCAACCGGTAGAGAATATTTTAAACTCTGTATAATAAAACCGAACCTTATAAGAAATAAAATGCAACAATCGCTACTTTAATTATTCATATCTTAAAAATTATCGAATATCTACGGCTAATATTTTACACGTCTCGAAAGGGATTACTCTGCTATCGTTCTGCAAAAGCACATTAAGATCGAAGTCGAACAGTTCGTAACCTCCCCTTGTAAACTGTTATTCTATTGTAATAATTTTGTCCAGCAGCGATAGCAGCGTTAAAAAGTTTTTGGACCATTTGAAAGGTGAGATTCGAGCAGCCCATCGGTAACTGTAGGTCCTTACACTTTGCAGATAATCGCATCAGTTACTTGATAAGCATCGTCCCTATTCACCCACGCGGTCGCGCGTACAGAGGGTTGTGTGGCGTGTGTAACCGGTAAAGGGCCCCACACGCACACATGTACGCGCTCGCGTAATGGCTACGCGGTTCTGTACACACGATCGTATAGATTGAAGGCGCCGTGCCACCTGTTGCACTAACCGGCACGCATACTCCGAGATGATTGGCTCTACTTGAGCGTGGAAATGGTGGGGCGAACCGTTGAATTTTGATTGGTCGGACGGCACGTGCTGCCACGAGAGTGCCTCGCTTCGAAAATGCATAAATCCCTTGGCGTTGCGCCAGACGAGTTCAGAATTATCCCGGACGGCCGTACCCCCGGCGTGCGTGCACAGAATTTCGAGGAAACGTTTCGGTTTCTGCGCCCGTGATCGCCGAACACGATCACGATCACGATCACGATCTCGCCAGAACAATTTCGTCTATAATCGTTGGTTTACGCAGACCCGTGTAATTCGCGTCGATGCAGTGGACGTTCAGTGGAAGTACGGGACCGCACTGTTAGGGGTAGCCAACTCTACGACTATTCGAATAACACTTTGGCATGGAACTGCAGGAAATGTTTCGTTACGGTTACATGTTCCCGCCGAGAGAAGACGAGTCGGTATCGTGCATGTACCTGGACCTGCCCAGTTACGCGTACTCGAAGAAAACCGATGTCACGCCGGTGAACGGTATCACGGTACCCCAGTGCATCGTCTATGATAGCAATTGCAGCGACGGTTGGCACACGCCGAGCCCAACCGCGAGCCTTCGATCCGTCAGCCCCGCGAACAGTTTGTCCGTATCGTCGGAATCCGATGGCGTGACCGGCGGCGGACCGGTCACTTATCGCCTACTGGGCTCGATGGAACTTTTCAACGAAAGGTACACCGGTAAACGGAGCCTGTCGACGATCGGTTCCGAACCTAACCACAATCCTATGAACGCGATAGATCTGGCGGAGGAAGTGAACAGCATGGACGCGGATACCGATGGAACCGTGGACGTCGAACCCGACGCGAACCGCGAGGAGAAACAGTCGCGTCGCGACAGTATCATCAGCAACTCGAGCAGCTTTTCCGACAGGATCGCGGACGGCGACAGCGAGGACGACGCGGAGATGAGCGACACCGACGGTACTGATCAGACGCGTTCGCGTAACGACGGGATCGAAGAGAATCGCGACGCCGTCAGGAGACGAGGCAAATACGTCAGCTCGATGATCGTGAGGAAACGCAGACTGGCGGCTAACGCCAGGGAACGGAGAAGAATGCAGAATTTGAACAAAGCTTTCGATAGATTGAGAACTTATCTGCCCTCGTTGGGGAACGACCGGCAATTGTCCAAGTACGAGACGCTTCAGATGGCGCAGTCTTATATCACGGCACTCTACGATTTGTTGCAATAAATTATGCTTGCCGAGAATCAGAGAAATCGAAATACTGAAATACCGGTACGACGCCGTATCGATATACGGTACATATATCTATTCCCCTGTATTTATCGATCGTATTTACGATTTTCAAGATTTCCTTTTAACGGATAATTTCTTATAGAAATTATGTTACCGACAGATATCGAAATTTCTGTAATACCGGAATCAAAGTAATTACTAGACTGCGGATGCTTATGCGTTTATGGGGAAGTTTAATTCTCAAAAAAACTACACAATGGGAAAATATAAGAAACAGAGCAAGATACAAATTATTATGTTTAGGGGTTGAGACGACCCTCTACGAAGCTCCTGTTTCTATGAATAAAAATATGAATTTGCATAAAGATCCGCAATCTGGTAATTACTCACCGATCCGGTAACACATTTTAACGTTGGAAAAATTGTATTCGAAAATGTTTCCTCGTTTAGTTTAGCGGAATTAACCATTTTGCAGATGATATTCGCCTTGTGACTGACTAAAAAGTGAAGTTTTACGTAATATACGAGCTACTATGGCACCAGAGAGGTGACCAATTAATACTTGTAGTGTTAAATAAGTATCTTCGGTGTCATTTTATATTATATTTCTAAAATTGTTATTTCACGTAGGATTTTATCTTTATTACGATAGCTTGAAAAAGTAAATTTTTCGAAAAACTTCATTTCTAAAAGAATGAATCGAATTTATAATGGCGAATTTGATTTGAAAAAAAGGTGAATATCACTTGCAAAAAGATTTCTTTAAAAGACGAGAATCTTTAATGAGGGGGGGGGAGGGGATGCGAAATAGAAAAAGTATGAAAATCATAATATTCGTGGGCAATTTTCAATTTTCATTCGTAACCATGAAAATACGCAAGTTTGTGATCGTTCGGTTATATTTTCTGAATCTGTTGTTATTAATTATTGTATACGTATATTTAAAAATAATGGTATTTAAATCGTACGTCGACGGTTTAATCGCATGATTTCGTTTCTCGAAGTAAGATTGTGGGGGGAGAGGGGGGGCAGAAACACTGTTGCGCGACAAGTAGGATCGTATAATGAAAATTTCTGTAAATAATAGAAAGTTTGTATATTTTGTAAAATAGGAATAATTCGACGAATAAGCCTCTAGTTTAGTATTGTATTATAAAACGAACCAAGTCATGTAAGTACTTATAATTTATTATAAATATTAACGTGCTCTTTCTCAAGACTGACGAGCGATGCGTTGGAAAATAAAGTTATTTTATAAAACCTTGGAATTACACACGACATGTGTCCTTGCCTTCTTTTAATATTAGATTCGTTCACGATTTTTCCGATTTACGTAATTTACGTTTCGCATAATTCGTTAACGGATCGTTTAAATCGTCGTTCAGGCGGGCGAAGCTTATTTACGAATAAACGTAAAATGGCGATTCGTTAACCTTATCGTTTCGATTCCAGAATACTGGAAACCTACATTGGCGAATCTACCGTCACGTTTTTCTAACCTTTTCTTTGGCTACTCTGATGTTTGGAAATTTCTGATATAAATTCGAAATTGGTGTAGTTACTTACAAGTGTCGATACCAGGCTCGTATCAAGGGACGATGTCGAGGGCCAAGGAAAAACCAGCATCGTCATCGGTGGTCTAGTTGTCATACGAAACCCATGCGACGCGTCGGTGTCAGGTTTCGTTGCAATTTGAGAACCTGCAGCCTCCTTTATTCGACGATGACTCCTCTTTCGTTCTCTTTCCCTCCAACTTTTTACTTACTTTACCTGAAAATCAAACAGTTATCGATACGTTAAGTGTTGAAAAACAGAAAAAAAAACAAATAAATGTATTCCAGGTACCTACCTGTATCGATTTATTTCCACCCTGGCACGAAACCGTTTCCAAACCAGTATTCTTTCTTCTGGGTACAAAAGGAATCCAGCGACCAATCTATCGTTAAAATACAAAAATTTACCGTATCAAACTTCTATACCTATTCTGTGGCGATACACACGAATTACGAACAAAATGGAATTTCATCGTTAGAAAGCTGTAGAAATTACGCGTGAACAATTATTGGAAGCAATATTGCTATTGGTCGTTGCGTTAAGTTCCGAAAATATATGGCACTATCAACGAATCAGAATTCTAACAACTGAAATTAGAAGAAGAGAATATTCACAGCAAATTATGGTTATTTCTTTATTTAATACATGTGACACCATCTATGAATTGGGATTCGAACTACTAAAACGTATTAGAATCACAGAATAGAGAAGGAGGTGTACCGTGAACACGTTTCCCGCCAATTCGATTAATCTATCCTCATAGCTTGACAATTCACTAATTAACAAATAATAATAAACTTTTAGAATTTTATAATATAGTATAGATCCTTGGTAATATTCAAGGATACATTTTATAACCATTCGGCTCGTAATTAAGAAAATAAAAATGTAAAATATGAAGAGATACAAGATAATTAAAATTGGTTGAGTAGTAGATAATTCTAACGTGTCTTCAGAGTCTGATATAGTCATTGTAAAAGGGTTAAAAGCGACGAAAAAAATTCGTTAACGTGAATAATTATACGGTTGATGCAATTTTGTTGGCCATATTAATCTTAATTCGAAACGCTGAAAACACAAATGTCATATTTTTGTCTTTAACCGATAACGTTAGTATTTAGTAGGACAAAGAATAATGGTAAGTTGTTTATGTAAGACCCTTCACTTGTTTGACACAAAAATACATTCAATGATAGGTCTACACTATATCTAATCTTTTGTTCTCGAATGCATGTACAGTAAAGAGGTTAGCATGTTGGAAAAACTCGCGAAGAGAATACACAATTAATCATAGACCGTTTCGATTGTTATTTTCTTGTCAAAAAACGAGGTACATCATTTTACTTAAATCGTCAGAAATACCTGTACCTATTTATATGCTCGCCAGTATAAATATTTCTTGTCTGAGAGAACGTCCAATGGCTGTGTCGCGTGGCTCTCTTCTTCCTTCGCCGTTCTTAGAAATACACATGTAATACCTTGCGTAAAAGGTGAGCCAAGAGAATTTTTGCGAGTTCGATAAAAATCGCGCGACATCTTTCTTTGCCATGGAAGACGGAGAATCGGTTCGACGCCGGGGGAAAAAATAAAAATTGCAAAGAAGGGGGGAAAAAAGGAGGGAACCTGTTGGACAAGAGAACGTAAATATTGTTCGAAGCAATTAATTGTTCGGCGGGCTACCACCTAGGCTCTGTCAGAAAGATTCCCCCTTGACAAAGAGGAGGAATCTGGATTCGCAAGCCACTGTTGTCAAAATACTCGAAGGACCAAAGGCCCGGGGGGCTGGTTTGAGGAAGTTGGACAGAAATGGCAAAGGGGAGGGGATATAAAATGGAGGATAAAAGACAAACGCCGCCGCGTTGTCGTTGTCTGATCGTGGAGATTGCTTTATTTGACTCTGTTTAGCGTAGAGATCCTGAAACCCTGGCGAATATTTTGTCGGTCCCACTACCACATCCAATTCTCCTATCTTCCCGAGGAACAGACGCGACAAGACAGAGCCGTAACGCTTTAAACATCGAAATAATGTAATCTGCCGACTGGAATCAAGCGATAAATATAATCGACCGGTTGAAATTTGTCGGTGGCGAGCATTCGGCTGTTTATGTTCGCCGCACCTGTGCCTCTTTAGTATCAAGATCGATTTTAACCTGCCTCGCTGTACGATCCTATAGATAACTACCGTTTAAGAATTTTACTTGCGATTAGAATTAGCTGCGACTTTTTAAATTTCATTCCGACGACTCGTTAAATTTTTTTTACAACCAACGAACAGAGACAGTAAATAAATATATATTTTAACGAATATTCTAATCAAGATCTTTTTATAGAATGCACAAGTATCGTTCTTCCACGAGAAGAAGGCACAGCGTGTGTACATCCCCACTCTTGCTGCAGTCCGCTAATTGGCTGTCACCGATCTTCGTCACAGTTTTCGACCAGTACCTGTCAGTCAGCGGACTGCAACAGAAGTGGGGATGTAAACACGCTGTGCCTTCTTCTCGTGGAAGCACGGTATCTTGTAATTCCCCAATACATTATTATATTTGATAACTAAACGAGTACAGAGTTTCACTGTTTAATATTTTGTTACGTAGGTGACAAATAAAGTGGATACATTTTTTACTAGTTATACGGGTGCTTTGTATAAATAATATAAATTTCTGTAGCGTTTAGTTTGACATGCACCACTTTTAACAGTTTTATTCTCTGGCGAATCAATGTTAGAACCGAGACGAGAACCATAACCAAAATCGATCTGTTCCGTGCAAGTTATTCAGAATCGATATCATGACTATTTTCAAGACCGTTTAAACGCTGTAACTTGCGTGTGTTATCATCGATTGCATATCGACGATAACATCGAAGCTCGTTCCAGAAAGTGGATGGGGATTGCAACGCTATATGATCGAATGGATCATATTTTTCATCCATTCTCTGAAAAACGTCTCGATATAACACTGAAATTAAATTAATATATCGTATGACTTCACCTTTCACTGGTTTAAAACATTTTTAATCGATTATTAAAACAGATCATCGGTTCAGAGACACGAGACCGCATAACATAAAGAGTACTATTATAATTATTCATAAATAAGAACTACGTCAC
Organism: Colletes latitarsis; assembly: GCF_051014445.1. Classification (NCBI taxonomy): domain Eukaryota; kingdom Metazoa; phylum Arthropoda; class Insecta; order Hymenoptera; family Colletidae; genus Colletes; species Colletes latitarsis. Next base: position 12,657,905 of record NC_135140.1, read on the forward strand.
GAGACTGTAAAAAATGAATATCTCTTTAACTATGTTTCTTCTTATCTGCTGTCAAATATTCACGACACGATGATTAACAACCGTTCTACGACATTCCGTAAAAATATAATTTCTTCTAAAGTGAATAGTTACTATCAAATGTAGAATCAAATACATAATAAAACACAGTCATTTAAATGAATGGTATCAACATCTAAGGACATACAAAATACATCTATTTATTGTAAGAAATTAAAACAGTTGACATTTTAGATATTACTACTTCCCCTTCCTCTAGTAATATATATATATATATATAATGGAATTACAGTTGGTTTTTGATAATGAACAAAATATAATAGACGTAAGTAAGACAGAAAGGTACATGAATATATTTATTTGCTTCGTTTACGAATCCTTAAAATATTCCTTTGAACCAACGACATCGGGTTTCATTGTTTTCTTTCCCGGTTTCCAACCAGCTGGGCACACTTCTCCGTGTTTATCGGTAAATTGGAATGCTTGAACCAAACGTAAAGTCTCATCGACAGATCTACAAATAAACGAATCGATTAGACAAGTATCATCGCTGATATAACAGTATCTCGAGAGTATTACTTTCTAACGAACTCACCTGCCAACCGGGAGATCGTTGATAGTGACTTGACGTAGATTTTGTTTATCATCTATGATGAAGAGACCACGGAATGGAATACCGGTCTCTTCATCGAGCACGCCATAGTCGCGTGCGATTTTAGAACTTTTATCGGCGAGAAGAGGAATACTCATTTCGCCGAGACCACCCTGTTTGCGCGGTGTATTTACCCATGCTAAATGACTGAAGTGAGAATCGGTTGACGCTGCAATCAGCTTGCAGCCTATTTTTTCAAATTCATCAGCGCGATCGGAGAAAGCAATGATCTCGGTCGGACAAACGAACGTGCTACAAAATAAATGACGCACAATTTACAATTATAACGACAAATTTTCATTATCTTCCAGTAAAATACTTACAAGTCTAACGGGTAAAAGAATAGGACGACATATTTTCCTTTGTAATCGGAAAGAGAAATGTCTTTAAACTCTCCATTCACAACCGCTGTGCCTTTGAAAGCAGGGGCTGGTTTCTGAATCGCTGGAACTGGCATGATGTCTTTCTAGATTTCTGTAAATTAAACAACGTTAGCAACGTTGAACCAAAGTAGTTCGCTGTTATGTAATTTTCAAATGTATTCAAAACTAGATACGACTAATTGTTATTGATAAAAGTTGTATCTTAATTAATTGTAACAAAAGAAGAGGATTACTTAAACATCTCTTTCAGATTATAAGTTCTTTCGCTTAATAATTATTCTTTTCTTTCTAAGTTCTCTTATGCATTTGTTTTGTTTTCAATTGCAAAGATTATGCATAGATTTTACTCCGTGCCCAAAAGAGCCTATATGTTGCGAATACTTGCTTGAAATGATGTAAAAAAACTAGTTACTTATAATTCGTGTACTTTTGTTGTTGCATCAAAGAATAAAGTTATTTAATCTATGAAACTTATTAAGCATAGATCTTAATGTCCACAAGAAGTCAAATATCTATAGATAATGAAAGCTTTGTATCCACTGGCACTAGGTGGTATATCTTAACATAAGTTCAAGGATATATGTTTGTATACGTAAGGAGGCTAGCGATTAATTAAATTGATATCAAGTATCATTACGCGATTTAAAAATAATTGAACGATATATCGTAAATATCATGTGAGATACTTTATAAAAATTAGGAATGGCGTAATTAATACGCGAATGTAAATACATCGACGTTAAAATAATTTACAACATTTACTGTCGCGTTCGATAATTTATATAATTTTAAATGTGTGGTAATCTATTTAAATTAAAGCAGTTTCGTACATTACGCAGCAATTCTCTATCTGCTATCGATAGATTCATCTCTAACAGTGGCGTCGGTGGTCATTAAATTCCGGTAACGATTTTCCTTCGCCGTAATAACGTTTGCATAATTGAAAATATTTTAAAAGGAGAAATCAGATTATAAGAGAACGGATCAAACGTAGAATGAATTCAATTACGTAATCGTGAATTTGTGTAAAATCATTATTCACATTTCTCAGAATTGAAATTGCGTTACCGTTCGCAACGTTCTTTCGCAATTGTTACGACGTCAATTCCGATGTACTTGAATGAAAAAAGAAACAAGCGAACACGAGATAAAATAAATTTAAAGATTAATAGAAAATAAACGTTAGTTTAAAATACGGATTATATTGTACGAAACTGATATCTTTTATTTTATTTATAGTAAATTGTAGCTTACCAGCAGCTAAGACACGTCACCCAACTATTTGCTAGCTAATGTTCAGCACAAAGAAATATCCAACCGGCAACCGGTTTCAATATAACGTTCGTTTTATATATACATATGTATATATATGTACACGAGACTTGGCATGTATATAGTAGCGAAAAATAGTGCAGTTTGCGCCATCTGCAGACTACAACTGGCTCTATTGCAAAATTATAATGCATTGGTAATGATTAACGATATGTCTAGTGACAGTCTAGGGGATTGTTTTTAGTCTTAGAGTTTGTTCCCGAAGAGTTGGCCATACGATTCACCTGGAGGATACTGTAAAAGGCGCGAACACCAAAGAAGATTATTAAATCTTATTGAAAGTTTTTCCTTTTGAAAATCCATGTTGCACCCATTTCCACTCCACAACGAAGCAAATGCAAAATCTGTATTCATTATTCGTGAGTAAAACTTGTTCAACTTTGATAGAAAGCAGGGAAAGATATCAGTTTCATATTTCAAATGAATTTCTTGTTTCCACTTTCTAGCCAAACTCTTCGTATTCTGTTTCGACCGTTTTTTTTTTTTTTATAAGTAACTCTTGTACGCCGTTTATTCAAATTCTATTTGCCATCTTTGACATTTATTATTTTAGGAACGTCGTATAGAGATGACTTTTAAAAAATTTTAAACTCGTAAAAGGAATCAATTTGTTTATGCGTAAAAAAAAATGCTAAAATTTTTTAAAATTTACTTTTCGATTTCATACAACGATCGACATATTTAAAAATAAGTAAAAAAATTTTGAGATTTAAGGAAAGGTGGGAAACTGGAAAAGGTGGGAAACTAAATTCATTTACACAAAAAATAAGACAAACATTTAAGTGATCCTATTTAGCTGAAACATTTTTGTATATTACAATATACATGCTTGTGTAATAATTATTACAAGTAATTAAAACTCCTACTAAAAAATCGATATTTTACACAACGAATTAATTATATTGTATAAAGACCACACTATCTTTTATTATTATACACTTTTAACTACCCATGACACTGGGAAAACGTATGATTATTCTTTAAACCACCTCTACTAAACTTCATCTCGTATTTGTCTATAGCACTGTTCTCGCACAGAATCGACACTTCGTTGTTTTCTAAAGATTTAAAGCGTTTCGATAGTTGTTCTTCATCGTCCAAATTATCTTCCTCTCGAATCAATGACTTTTTTACAAGTGGTTTATTGAAAGATTTCACGATCAAACCATCCTTTCGGAGTGCCACTTCCTTACGAAATGTCACTTCTTTTAAATCATAAATGAAATCTTTGTTCATTGGTTTCGTCTTATTGCGAATGGGACGCTGAGGTTTCGAATTATCATTTAGGGGCGCGATGTCCCTTTCCTTTGAATCGGAATCTTTAGATTGCATCTCGCTATCTTCCTTATTTTGTAATTTTACGTGGGACTGTTCCGAAGGCATACTTTCGTTTGTTTCCACTTCTTTTGTAGAGTTTACTTCAGACGATCCAAAGATAACTTCCATCACCATTTTTCTGAGCTCAGGATCCAGTCCCGAAGCATTTTGGCTTTTAATACCATTACTCAAAGACTCTTCAGTTTCCTCGGTTACGTCGGCTGTTCCTTGAATCGTGGCCAAATTTCCATCTACTACTTCTTCTTCCGTTTCATCTGCTACTTTTTCTTCCGTTTCATCTGCTACTTTTTCTTCCATTTCATTTACCACTTTTGTTTCCGTTTCATCTACTACGTTTGTTTCTGTTTCATCTACTACGTTTGCTTCTGTTTCGTTTACTACTTTTGCTTTCATTTCATCTGCTTCTTTTGTTTCCGTTTCGTTTACTACTCCCACGTCCATTTCACGTACTGCATCCGACTGCACTTGAATTTCTGGATCTTTATGCCCTGGAGAAATACTAATTTCTACAACTTCCGGGGTACGAAACTCCTTTTCTAAGTTAGTTACATCTAATGTTATATCTTGTTCAGACGTATATTTATCGTCTGGTATTTGAGTTATCATTTCTTCTATAATAACACGGTTATTCTGAGCATTGTGTTCTTTATTACAATGTGCGACACAGTCACACTTAACGAAACATTTAAAGTTACAAAGTTTACACTGATAACGATTCCAACCTATGTGAATGGCAGCGTGTCTTCTTAAATTAGTCACCGAAGGGAATTTTCGTTTACATAAAAGGCACTGTAGTTTTTGAAGATTCACTATTGAAGCTACCTTCATTTCCATTGCCAATACATGATCTACTTTTTCAGTTTCCGTTTCTTTTTCAACGTTTACTTTCCCCGGTATTACTCTTGTACTGTTGTCTGAAAAGAAAAGTTTTACTTTGTAGTACATGTTTTAATATAAAATAATAATAAATAATATTAAATTAATAAAAATGGTCAAATAAAGTCATAAATAGGTAAAACGTATAATTTTTAATATAATCAAAATTATATTCCCACCTATATTGATGATCAATCTCTTTGCGCTGTCCTTGTTTTTTCTTTTCTTACTCCCAACGTTAGTTTTACGTGTGTTTATACTAGTGTACACGATTTCTAAAGAATTAGAGGCATTATTTGTAGAAAAATGATTTTGTTCCTCTGCCTCGTTCTTTTTTTCGTTCGTCGCGGGAACCGTTACATCTTCACTGGTTTTATCCTGCGAAATTGGTTTTCCATTTTCTAACATATCCCAGTCAACTTTACTTAGACTGGCAACAGCTTCTACGCGAATAGGTGTTTCATTGCTATTGCAAATTTCTGAGGACTCCAAAGCAACCGTAACGTTGCTTGAAATACAGTCTGGCGAAACTTTATTAGCCTTCCTTATTTTAGATATACTTCCATTGGCTGCTACACGCTGATGACAGTATTGTGAATGAGCAGACAAAGCTGCCTTTCTATCAAACCTTTTTCCACAACCTCCGCATCTTTGCAACGCTGTATCAGATTCTAAATGATTCATCCACTCCTATTAAAATGCCGAGTTTTTTTCCAAATTAACAATACTTCAATACGAACTAATGAATTACTATATCAATTAAGATACCTGTGTTTCATTAATTCGGAGCGGCGCTCTGCTCACTAAATTTTTATCAGCGTGTTGCCTTTCCAAATCCTCGGCGACAGTTGTATCTTTAATAAATGCCTTTTCCTGAATTTGCGATCTGAACTTTCGCACTTGTTCGTTGGACTTCCTGTGGACTGTATTTTTTTTATTAATATTGAAAGCTTATTCAAAAATAAAAATTTCGAATTATTTTCAAATTTTATTCGGAATATCACTTCTACCTCGCTATATGATATATTTCTTTTAATAATTTATAAGTCAAATCTAATGCGACCAGCCTTGCTTTATGAAAATTACGTTGTTTAATTTTTTAAATACCTTTGAAGAGATGGCGATACACGCTCCAAGTATTCGCAAATGTATTAGAACAACAAGGGCAAGGATAGCATAATCTATGAGACGTGTGCAGTGTTCTTGTATGAACTGCTAATGTCTTTTTCGTCGAAAATTTTGCTCCGCCTAACAATCGAAGATGACCAGTAATAAAATAAAAAATTATTACGATTAGTAATTATTTTAAAATTATGGATAATTAGGGACAAACAAATATTTTAAACTATTATAGCTAATAACGGGTGTTTAGAAATAACGGTGACATACATGTAGAACAGATAAGGTCTGTTTCACGAGTCTGGCCACTCTCTTCGTTACTATTGTTCTTTTCATGAGTAGTTTGCAAAACTTGCCCATCTGGACCTAATACTGCGGTTTGTCCACTTATCATGTTTTTTAACTCCATTGCCTAAATTGAATTATATTTACTCCTTAACTACTTTCATTTTTAGTTACTTATTCATAATTTTACCTGCGTTTTCATTAGATCCACATGATTTGGAGTCTGGACCACTGACTCAACAGTCTGATAAACCGCAGAAGGATTTGATTGCACAGTCTCGAAACAAGGTTGCTGTACATGACTATGTAAACTTTCTGTTTGTTTCTTCTGTAACATATTAATGACAGAAGTAAGATCTTTCTTTTGCTCTTCTTTAGGAACTTGACTTCTCAAGATCCTATTGTTTTCACAAGATTCTTGATATATTTTCTCTGGTTTTTGTACATTTAATTTATTCGTCAGAGTCTGTAACACAGTTAACGTCTATACATATAAAGTCTGCATATGTATTGAATATTAGAATATACAAAGAGAACATTGTCAAACGCGTATTAATAATTATATGTTCATCGCGGGAATCTCTTTTGTGAAGTTCAATATTTACCGGGTCAGATTAATTATAAATAATATTACATTCTAGATTTTCATATTTGGTTCTATAACACAATAAGCCTGTAGGCTTTTTAACTAGACTTGAAAAATTTGAATGTAAACTATGGAATAATTATGGAAATATTGTTTTAGAACAGAATGAAGGTTTGAAAAAATGATTACATAAAATAAATTATAATACATATGTGTCCTATTCTTTGATAAATATATTAATTTGCTAATTTATATTATACATTATATGAACAGCATTAATGAAATAATTGCAATTAAATAAGAATTCCAACAAAATTAGTACCGCCTAAATGCCTTATCTTAGTACAAAAATGTACAAAGTGGAACGTACAGCATCATGATTCCTTAAAGAATTTCTATGAAACGTGACGTCAAACTTTTCTTTACAATAAATCCTTTTATGAGAGACAAAATTAACCAGGCTTCTGAAGAGGCTTCGACATATACGACACTCGTATATTAAATCACATTCATATGCCAAAATGGATCTAACTTCATCACTCCCAGTTTCTAAAACTTTGCTCACACGATACAGAGACGACACGCTCGTGTCTATCGGTGGACGTAGATGCGACAAATCTGGATTAGCAGGAGTAGCTTCTTTAGAAGGAAATTTAACTCTTCCAAATTTGCCATTGTGCTTTTTGGCTTTTGCCTTCGCTTTCATTGATTTCATTTTTTGCAAGCGTTGTGCATCCAATGTATTATCTTGTCAGAACTGAAAAATTTAGCGATTCATAAAATTATGTAAGCTTTGCAATAAGGAAATAAAGTAGGAATTAGCGAATAAAGATAAATTTAGAAATTCTATAAAATAATAATTTATTATGAGATATAAGAAAAAGAAGTTGGATCTCAAGGGAGAAGGAAATTAAGGGAAATACGATCGCGTAACTAAAAGCAACATACAAACGATTAAAAGATTATGCTTCGGAAATATAGCTTAAAACTGATTATTAATTTTCCGATACACACTGAATGTCAGCAGATTAAAATGTATTACAGATTTGAAATTGAAACAAGAAATGAATACAATATAGAAGTACCGTCTCTCCTGCATTTTACTGCATAAAAAATGTGTTTTCACTTTTTAAATTTCGAAATTATAAACGAAACAGAGTACTAGGTCTTAGACACATATATTAGAAATTAGTTCTTTCACGGAAAAATCACGCAATTCAACTTTTATTAAACACGACAGATTCACGATCTCGATCGGGCTATGACCTATGATACCTCCATTATTCCGAAATCTCTAAGTTCGTAGCTCTACCGTTACGATGAAACAGTAGCATGGGCAGCACTTTCATCTCATGAATAAATAAATATTTTTGAACATTTACTTCAATTTTTTTATGGATTGAATATTTTTGATATCGAACTAAATATTCGTTCAATTTATAAAGATTAGAAATCACTGCAAAAATAAGTTATGTATGAAGTATCATACAATTTTTTTTTTGTTTCTAAAACTAGCATGAGGTTATATTACTTGAATTTGTGAGGGATTTAAAAACTTTTGTATGCGCTTATTTATTATTACATAAGATAAAGATTAAATGCAAATATAGACGTACCTAACAATTATACTAAATATAGTACCATAATAAATATTTTATATTGTATTTAATGTAAGCAATACAAATGCATAATTTGTATGATGGTAAATAATAACTACAGAGGATATTAATTTTACATATATTTAAATGATGGTATATAGAATCGTGGTACGAATTAATGGAATTATACCATATTTCTTGAATCAAAATAATTGATACTTCTCTATTGTTGTAACAATACGAATTTCACCATAATTATTTATGTCTAAATTTTTCAGTATTTCAAGTAATATATTTTAGATAATTACTTTTATTAATTTTTATCATTTTTACATTAATTTTAATAATTCGTTGCATAATGAAATCATGCGCTTTTTTTAAGTTGCAATCTCAAACTAATTTGTTATGCAATTGGCTCTCTGATCATAATAGACATAATTCCATACATCGGTAAATTGTAATACTTTAATATAATATATACATGGTACAGTAATAATTTGTTCAATCTACTTAGTAATTCATTTCCGAATGTTAGAAGTTTCATTCAACTTTAGAAGAATATTTCTACTACCTTGAAACTTTATTACAATAAAATTTGTACCTTTAAAAAGTTTGCAATATGATTCTTCTTACAGTCGGTCTCAATGTTCGAGTACAATGAATGTAGGTTTGCACAAAGATACAAGATAAATTAAAAGATAAATGGATTGTATTAAAAGTAAATTTTATTCAGTTAATAAATTACACTTACCTTGATACGAAACATAGTCCGTCTATTCTTAAATTATCGTATAACACTGTTTCTGTGATGTGTACAAATTTGTATAAACAAAATTTTAGTTAAAGTTTTTACAGGTGTAAAGTTCATAGCTAGATCCTTTGCAAAACGAACGTTTTTACAAAACGACTCTCCTGAAATTCCCCAGAATGGTCCATTGAATAAATAAAAAGACATATAAAATGGACGTTGCAATACGACTTAGTTGATCCAGGTCGATGGAGTTGATAAACAGAGGGGATTCGGAGAGTAAAGCATATCCTATTGGGGCGGTCCGCCCATTATTCCCATCTGTGGCATACTTTGAATCCCGTATGGGCCTTGCGAGGGGCCCTGATTTCCAGCCATAGGAGAATGTAACTGCATTGCAGGGCTTTGAATTTGCTGTGTCGGCGTTACCTGTCCACTAGCTGGCGACGGAACCACCTAAACATACCAAATCGTATACATATTTGCATCTTTAGAAAAGGAATTGAAGTCGATATCTGCAATGGTTTCGGATAAAACAGCTTTGTAACACTTTATTCAGACCACATTGTATATACAATTATTTTTTACATTATACTACAATATCGTAAAATATATTGCACACGCAGATTTCTTTTATAAATAAATAAAACTAATGTCCGTCAAATAATCACGAGCACAGTGTTATTAATTATATCTCTATTATATACAGAGTGATCGGTTATTAATGGTAGTCCTTTTAAAACAAAACTTTCATGGAAGGAAAGAATATTTTCAGTTTGACGTAACTTATAAAAAATTCTGACAGAAAGTAATAAAACGGGATTTAAATTTAGATATTTAGCATAAATGCTCGAGATATTTTAATGTAAAACATCTTATTTTTAGCTTAAAATTCATGCGTGCCCTTCATCAAGTTAGTTTTTTAAGTACGCTATTTATACAAACATACACTTACCTGAGGCATAACTGGTGGCTCTGATGGAAGAGTCAAATTAGACAACAAATCTAGAACAGCAGGGAAAAGAGAACATTCAGATTGATTTGCACTGTATTCGGCAAATCTCTTTAATTGAAGGGATGCAGCGGCCATTGCAGAAGCTGGACTAGGATCACGTTTCTCTGCCAATTGCGTTAAATTTGTGCTGACGTCGTAAACTAATGGTAAAACAAGAGAGGGTGTCTCTCCCTGGTATGGTAATCCAATCCTTGTTATTTGCAACTGATAAATAGTTTTCGGGTATTAAATACATTATTCCAAAATTGAATAAAATCGTATTTTTTTTTTCACATATACTTACGAAAAAAAGAATTTTATTTCTGCACACAAGCACAGCTGCCATACCAGTGGGTACGATCGGAGTGCCAGAAGGAGGAATCCTTAAACACCATTGTACATTCCACTTAAGTGTCTGATGCTGTACTAAACCAGGTACTAGTTCCAATCTCATAATTTGTACGAAATCTTTTAGGACATTGAAAGGAACATTTAACATCCTACCAAAACCAGAAAGCGTGTTTGGTTTATATGGCGGAGCTGCTGCTTTCGTGTCAAAAAATTTTTCTATGATCTATAAAACAAAAAATAGAAAATAGAAGTACATAAAAAATAACAAAATTAAAGTACAAACCATAAAAAAAAAAATTACTTGTAACTCTTCGAGTGTCCATTGGTCCTTATGTTCAGGAAGAGGTTGTACTTTTATATGAAGAGATTGCAAATGCTGCGGATTTAAACCAACTCGGCACTGTAAGCTTTCTACCTTAAATTGCACAACTCCTGGCTCGGTACTGTTGATCGCAGTTAGCTGTTAATATTTTTATAATACATTATGAAAGCAACGAACTAATATTTTATGTAAAATACAGTATGTAAATAAATAAAAATAAGAATTCGTACACAGTCATCGGTTTGTATGAATCGTTGAAATTGTCTACGCAAATAGATGCACCCTAAGAATCTTTCTAATGGAGAGAGATCTGGCCCGGAAAGACCGGAAGGATGCGGAGAAGGGCAACAAAGCAGTTCCAATGCTTCGTGGGTAAGCAGCGTAGGTACAGCGCCTGCCCAGGAACGTTGTGGAAGCACTCTTGAAATATGTGTTCCTGCCTTATGATCAGAAGCTTGAGGGCTATGTAGAGCAGCATGTCCTGGACTCTGTGCCGGTCGTGCTGGAGATGGTCTAGGTACATTGGGGGAACCTGGCCAATTAGATGCCGCTGGTGAAGCCATACTCTGTGAAGACGGAAACGGACTCCCGTCTATATGCCCTAAAATTGCACAACACTATTAATATAAGTTTTACAAGATTACTTGTCACTTATTTATTTTAAATAAAATCTGTCCAAATTCCCACGAATTGCAAACGCGTAAATTTGTATCTAAAAGCTGCAATAATTCTTTCTTTTTACACGGTGTAAATAATGAGCATGTAGCGGCCATTGTATAGCCACTACGCCCTTGCCAGAGTATGAATGGGAATGGAATGGAAGGCTAGTTTTAAGTTTTCTATTTTTCCATTTTCCCAGGGTCTCGTGCGAGCCTGGTCGTTCTGTTAAACACTTGGCGACCAGAGCCGTACGAGACGCCTGTTTTCCTTCAAGGTTTCGCCAGCGAGCCTCTTAACTTTTATTACTCTCTTTCACTAGCTAAACTTTCCCTACGCTAGATATTCTCCAGTTTCGTTTTTTCGTCTTTCTGTCCTATCTCTTTTTCTCTCCCTTAGCTATTAGGGTAAGGCAGTGTATATAGGGAGTAGAGGTTTAAGAAAGAAACACAGTCTGGTAAAAACGTTGTCATAGAACAGTCCGTTACAGACGTCGTCAAAGAGCAGTCCTGTTAGAGACGTTGTTACGCGTGTTGTAGTTCAGAGACATTATAGCTTAACCTATGTGTGGCTGCATGTGACCCACACCCGCGAATAAACAGTTAATAATTGTGGGGTAGCTTGTTGTCATCTTACCCCCTAGCCCCCTCAAGCGAAAGTCATTGTAATTTGAAGAAAGGATACTAAAGTTATATGTATATTTAATTTATTACCTGTCTGCATAAAAGATCCTGCAGGTGAGTGTCCCACTTGAACATTGCTGCAAGGACCAGGCGACGAAGTAGGCATTAAACCAGCCGGGCTAGGAACGTGCATTGGATTCAGAGGACTATTGGCGACCAAACCAGAACTCGGCGAAGGATGTGGCAGCATATTAGGCGTGTTAGGTGGAAGAGACGGCGGTGAAGCCAGATTAAAAGAAGTGGCCGGGCTGCTTCCAAAACTTTGATGTTGGTTCGTCTAAATCGTTGTAAAGAAATCATGTACACGTTATCTCGAAAGGATTCCGCGTTTGAAAAATTTCGATACGGACGCTAATAACAGTTCCAAGCAGAGTTTGAAATTTTCCCAGAAATAACATTAAAATTGTTATATAAAATTCTTTAAAGAGTCATTCTACTTATAAACTTTTAGAAATGTACATAGACTATTAAAAGGATATACGAAATTGATGGAAAAATCTAAAAGGTTACCTGCGATATATTAGTAGTGTGTGGGCTGGCTGGAGTATGAGGATTGCTGCCAGAAGGTGGTGTAAGGGGTGGATGAAATCTTAAGCCATCTCTTTGCTGTGCAGGCGATTGTGGTCCACTTCTATGATGGCTCAGGAAACCTACGTTTCCACTTCCACTACCACCGTCGCTATCCATTGTTACAGGGGATGGAGGATTGTCGTCCTCCGATTGAGATCGTCTACGGAAAACCGCACTCTCGTCCACGTATTTCGACAAAAATGCCTACGCAATCGTATAGAGATCATTACATAAGGCTATAAGCAATAAAATGAATTATAGAAAATACTACGTACAATTCTTTTATTTTGCAAAAACAATAGAAACTTCTAGAATTTTCACCTTAAGGCCTTGCGTTGGGGTAAATTCATCTACGACGTAACTTCTATCAAAGCGACTGTATGCTCCGTCTCTTAAACTCACTAAACCACCTCCACGTAAACGTAGTTCCAAACAGTACATACCCTGGTATGCAATTCTAACTAGAGTTACACATTGCGGCATGATAGTAAAGGTTTGTACCGGTACTTGAGGTCGCTGCGATAAAGTACAATTTAAAATTATGAATAATAATATTAAAATTTAGGATGTAATAAATTTCATAAATTTATGGCTTTACTGAATCAACTATTTCGCTACAAGGGACGTATATATACGTTCAAATTTAATTATTTTAAAGACGCGTATGCGGTAAATGCAAGCTCGTGACTCGAAGTACCGCTATAAGAAAAGGGTAAAAATTAATTTTTTTTATATAGCTTATTTTAAAGTCATACCGAATTGTACACGCAAAGCTGTGGAATAGTTGGCAGTTTACTGATCGACGTAAGAGGGTGAAACGTTTCGTGAAGAATGTGTGTAAGTTGTGCTAAATTTCTGTGTCTATTCAAATGAGCCTCGAGTTGTTCTTTCATAATCGAATGCGCGTTAATCGTAGTGCTCGTTGGACCTATATAATTACAAAAATACATTTGTTATTTATTGTAAAAGTAATTCACTAACAACATACAGTAGCGCCCACTTAAATGGCCGCACTCGTTTAAGTAAGTATGGGTTACTTCTTAGAATTTAACAGAGATAAGGAAAGAGGATAAGTACGAGTGAGATACAATAGCAGACACCCGAAACCATATATACAATGTATCGATAACGATGTTCGAAGCCGCTTGGCTTTCAAGTGTGGCCACTTAAGTGGGCACTACTGTACTTGTGGAACGACACTTACTTTTCCCAAAGATTAACTTAAACGTTTTATCGATCGTATTCCATTGCACGGTAACGGTGGCTCCACGATTTGGACCATAAGTTAAGACTAATTTACTATAGTTATATGATTTTACGCTAATCATATTACGCAAACTGTATTTTTCTGAATTATATAAAAAATAGAATAAATTATTATTATCTCGTACATCGTCGGTAGATATATTTTCAATAATGTTCTATGACATACCCATCTTATAGTATTCTGCCAAATCGTGTACTATAGAATAGAGGTGCACAATTTGCGCCCAATCGTTGAGCAATGCGTCTACCGTGCGTGACACAGTATCCGCTGTTCCCATTTCATATTGGAAATATACAGGCCTGCGTAGCCCTGATACAAATCATACAAGTAATTGAGAAACTACTAAAGCAAATTAAATGTATCATCTTAAAAAATTGATGGTGGTACCTTGTTCTTTTGGGTGGCTGCTAGACAGAGGGCTGCCGTAAAACACAAACTCGGCCATCCACGTTTTGGCCATACCTTTACCTTGGACTCTGATCGAAACACTCAGCAATCTTTTAAGAAGCGCGTACCATGCACAGTCAGAATTTGTAACGCCGGAAGGCATAGGTAATTGAACCAGTTTCAAAACTAATGCAGTAGCATTTGCTTCTACTTGTAGTCCTTGATGAGCTATGTCCCTTCTGGTTAATTCTTGCGCTAGCGTTACAAAAGGTATTCTCTCGTCGCAAAGAGCAACTACGTGCGCCAGCTCTGGAATAAAGTACGCAGGCTGCTTGGATCTTCTGTTCTGCAACGTAGCGCTGGTGTCAGTCCTTCCGCTAGGTCCGGTGCTTCTGCGTTTTATACTGCTTGCCTCTGTAGCTTCTGTGACATATTGGCTAAAGCTTTTCATTTCGTTCTTCTTTAAAACAAAATGGTAATATCGATGTATTATAATTACAAGTAATAAAGAAACTGACCGCTATCGACGCTGGTAAAAGGCCCATGGGTTATCACAAAAGTATCAAATTCGATCAGACTCTGAACTTTTAAATACATTTTTGGAATTTCAGTTTCGATACTGTCATCGTGAGGATCATCCTCTACGGAACTGTGCTTTACCACCGCAAGATGAAACGAGCACTCGATCTCGCACGACGATGTCTCCTTTTCTTTAAACGCCACTATCAAGATCACCGTAGGATGCCGATGGAGCTGAACGAACATACGGTGTCTACTGATTTTAGACATAGGATGATCCGGATGATGGAGAACCGGCAAACGTTCGTGGGAAGTCGCTGGAAGGTGCTGTAGTGTTTTTTCACACCTTCTTTGCGTTATCCAAAATCTGCAATGTATTTTGTGCAACAATATAGAAAAAGGAGAGAAACAAAAGATAAGAATAAATGTAAAATAAAGTCGAGTAAAAAATTGAAAGAAGGTCACCTGAGCTCCGATATCAAAGATGAAAGACGAGAGTGGTCACCGTTTAAGGCAGCAGTTAATTCAGGCACCAAAGGTGCCTTGTACTGAGGTACATGGCATTGCAACATCCCTGTATGAGTATCGACGGTAACTAGAAGATGTTCTGCTCTCAAACAAGGTTGCAAAATTGGAACAGAGAGAATTGCAGGCGATCCGGCTAAAGTACACTCGACATCTTTCAACATTGTCTGTAACTCTTGTTTTAAATCTAATAACCTACTTCTGGTGCGTATATAAATTGTATGCACTAACAAACATTCCATCGACAACTGGTCGGACCTGATTGCTCTGTCAGCTATTTCACTTTCCTTGTTGCCTAAAGATGGAACGTGTACTATCGCAAGAGATCTAGCTGGATCGTGTTGATCCACCTGTACCGTGAGCTTGTATCCCAATTCCGATCGGGGATCTTTATTAGTTAGTTCTCTCCAGTACGATACAGAAAGACATTTTCCCGGTGTATATTCGTCTACGTGAATGTGATCATCCAACCTGTCTCGTATTAATCGCAGTGTTTGGGAATAAAGTACTTCCAGTTGAAGGGATTGACAGAAATAATGCAATATGTGATAAACTTCGGACAACGGATTTGAACTCTCTGCCAACCTCGATTGAACCACCTTGCAATTGAAAGTACTTATTTCAATGATAAATAATTAATTAAAAAGAAAGTATAGTAATTTATAAAAACATTAATACTTGATGCACGTAGCGCGTTTGCAATGGATGCACTAAAGCTTTGCCGTCTCCTGTTTCTCTGTCTGAAACTAAAATTTCCAATTCAAGTAATCTCCAGGGTACGGTCGGCCCATCTCCCATAACTGTAAGCGACACTGAAAATTCTTGCTCCACAAGAAATGTTACTCTTCCTGCTTCGATCTTCAAGTTACGCATCTGTGGAAGCAGATTTCCAGTTACTAATCTGTGTTGAATGACTTGATTTAGTCTCTGAAGCGTACTTCTTTTCTCTGCAGGTGTGATCGGATCTGGAGGAACAATTCTTTCCTATTAAAAAAAGATTTTTATGTCTAGCATTAAAATTAAAATGATTTTCATCGATTTAACGATAGATTTTTACAAGTTAAAATTACTCTTATGCATGCTGGCAAACGACTGTACGTTCCAGTTGTCAAAACTTCCACCGCGGCAGGAATGTGGAAATTTGGTAACCTGGCATGTACTAATGTTTCTCGAGCCATTCGTGCAAGCATATCGGCCGTATCGACAAAAAGTAGCGATTGTTTATCCAAGAAGGCCATTATGTGCTACCAAAAGAACCTTTGTTTCAGTCATTCAATAATATAAGCTTGTATCAATTACAGTAGTGCCCACATAAGTGACCGGATTTTTGCCCACATAAATGATCGCGGTTATCCCCACCAATTCTTGGAAGCCAAGCGGCTTCGACATCGAGCGTGTCGAGCGTAACTTGACGCCGGTCATTATCGATACATTATATATATATGGTTTCGGGTGTCAGCTATTGTATCTCACTCGCATTTATCCTCTTTTCTTATCACCGTTGAATTCTGAGAAGTAACCGTGCCCACATAAATGATCGCGGCCGGTCTCGAGCTTGGTCATTTATGTGGGCAGTACTGTATATAAAAGTATCTGTGTAATACAAATGTAAATAAGAAAATATTCATTTTAAAAATACCGCAGATTTGTCAACTTTAGAAGCACTGTTAGCCCATTTGACCAATGCTAGTAATCGTACATATAATTGTCTAGTTCTAGCTGAGAAGTTATATATCTCTATTTTACGTTCCATGTCTGTTTTCCTAGGTAATCTGTAAACATATATTAAAACTTCTTAAATACTTTGGACATATCAAATTAATTTTTCTTACTGTGTCTATTAATTTAATCCATGCTATGTTTAAATCTTATTTAGATGTATCTTAATAGTAATGGCATAGAAGTATCTTGACACTATAAACATTCTTACAATTCAGCTAAAACTGTAAGTTCATGATAAGTGCGTTGTATGATAAAATCAATAAGCATTCCAAGGGAAATAGAACCACCGCGATTTCCTTCTTGTGGTATATTGTTGGTAACTGGAGTTTGATGACCCTCTAAAGGCACTGGAGCCATTTTGTTCCTTATTTTAATTAACGAATCTAAAACTTAGAAGTTATTTATAATTAAATTAAATGGTATGAAACTTTCTTATTGATAAAGGTATTTTATTTAAATGGTATATAGAATATACGCATAGAGAGTGAAAGAGAGAAATTGTGATATTACACTCTATTAATATATTTCAATTCACTAAAATTAATTACACTATATTGCAACAAAAATGGTTATTTGAACACATATAAATAACACAAAAATTAATTATACATTTTTACACTACTAAATCTATCGACAATGAAAGTACAACGGAATTTAATAATATATAAAACAGCGTCAGAATATAATGTCATATAGGTGTAACCTTACTTCTAATATTTATTATCCAATATTGGACACTAAACAACGCGATAGTACATAAGTGATAGCATACATCAGTTTCAAACAAATCAAGAACTTAGAAAAGATAGATAGATGCGAGGTCGAGACTTGAGGTCTCGCCCATACTGCAGCTTATGGGGTAAACGCATGCAGCTTGTGTGAACTCGCCGTAAGGCTGCGCGCGCAGCGTAGCATGGCGGGAGCGCGTCCTTCCCTCCTTCCTGCGTTTTCGTTTCCGTTGCTGTAAAAAACTCATCGAGTCAAGACACGTGAGAGTACGGTGACTAACCAAAGACAAGACGCATTGCGTTGTAGTAAAATATATACTCTTTGTTATTGTTATTGTTAAACGGAGTGTAAAATCATTTCACATTTGTCTTCTCAAAGTAAGTTCGGACCGTCTCGTGGGAATCGAGAAAGAAAGGTTCACACTTCCCTTCTCGTTCTTGAACACTAATATCCGACCTCCCGTCAACAGGTCTCCACTGGCCTCTGCTGACCGCTGCTGACCACTCCTGGAATTTCTGACAACGTATAACGATTACGACTGGCTACTGTTAGTCTCTCCCAGCCTCTGCTGACCGCTGTTGACCACTCCTGGAATTTCTGACAACGTATAACGATTACGACTGGCTACTGTTAGCCTCTCCCAGCCTCTGCTGGCCTCTGCTGACCACCGCTTATATTTCTGACAACGTATAACGATTACTACTGACTTCTGCTAACCTCTGTTGGTCTTTGCTGATCTCTGTCAACATGTGCTTGTATCTGCTGAACTTTCCTGGCCTCTGCCGAATGCTACTGACCACTGCAGGTATTTCAGATAATATTGTATAACGATTAGTACTTACTACTGCATGCCCCTACAAGTCTCTGCTTGCCTTTCCAGGTTTCTGCTTGCCTGTGCATGCCTTTGCTGGCCTCTGCTGAACACTGCTGACCACTCCTGATACCTCTGACAATGTATAATGATTACTACTGGCTATTGCCAGCCTCTGCTGACCTCTGCCAACATCTCCAGACGTCAGCTGACCATCGCTGACCACTGCTGACCGTTGCTGACAACTTGTGACATGATGTAATATAATATAATATGTTTATATGTATTAAAGCTTTGTATAATGTAAATCTATTGCAATAAATGATATAATTTCAAAGAATTCTATGTCTTCTCATCATTTTTATCTTTCTTTTCCTCTCCCCATTATTCTCTTAGCTATAAGATACATGCACTTTAGAAATCCGGATGGTAAAACGCCCAAGTTTGTCGTGGAATAGTTCGTGACCATCAACGCTAGATGGCGTTTATTTATCGACCTCAAACCCCCTAGTGCTAAAACGCCCAAGTTTGTCGTGGAATAGTTCGTTACCTTCAACGCTAGATGGCGCTTATTTCTCGACCTCAGGCCCTCTGGTGCTAAAACGCCCAAGTTTGTCGAGAAATCCATCTAGCGTGGACGATACGAACTATTCAACGACAAACTTGGGCGTTTTAGCACCAGAGGGCCTGAGGTCGGTAAATAAACGCCATCTAGCGTTGATGGTCACGAACTATTCCACGACAAACTTGGGCGTTTTAGCACCAGGGGGCTTGAGGTCGATAAATAAACGCCATCTAGCGTTGATGGTAACGAACTATTCCACGACAAACTTGGGCATTTTAGCACCAGGGGGTTTGAGGTCGGAAAATAAGCGCCATCTAGCGTTGAAAGTAACGAACTGTTCCACGCAACTTGAGCGGCTCTCTCGACTCCTACAAGGCGGTCCGAAATTACTTCGGGTAGCTTCGGAGAATCGAGAAAGAGTGCATGTGTTAGTTTGCCTTTGTCGGCTTTCCGAAACTCCACGAGCTCACGTATGCATGATCTGGCATGGCGAGTAGTGCACCGGGTGCTGAATCTGGCATTTCTGCATAGACCTATCAAACAGGTCCTCTGTAGCGACATTGTAGGGAATTTTTTTCGTTAGCTTTCTTACATTTCAGTAGTTGATGTCGAACCTTGACACCATCTGAAGATAAATCTAGCTACAACGAATCAGTATAGATTAAAATAGTTTCCTTTTTGACAGAACAATTAAACAGATTAAACTCTTCCTCGCAGAATATTCCTGCTATCTGTCTACTCCTTCGTCGAAGCTATGCACCTCTCTCGTATAATTTTCGGTCTTACCAACCAATTATAAAATTTAACTAAAATTCTGTTGGTTCCAACGATTACGGTGTTACTTTGAAAAATTACAGGCATATTTATTAAAATGTAGTTGACAGAACAAAAATTCAATAGAAACATTATAGGGCTTATTAAAGGAGTGAAACGATTGATTTATAAAAATAAGTTCGAAAAGGATCGACAATGTCTACGAGTATATTGTTGAGTATTTCGGAAGCTTTAAATGTATCCGAGGCCGCAGTTCGTCTTCTTATCTCCATTTTACTTGGTAATAAAGACAATTAGCAACACATTACATATATTTGATTACATTTATCATTAATGATAAGCGTATTATGTGAACCCTTAATACTTTTACTTAATCATCGATTGCGTAATCAACATTTTGACTTATTTGTTTTTGTCCTTGTATTTTCTACGATTCCAAAATTTATCTAATTTTTTAAACCTTGAAATTTAAAGCAAAGTTTGGTTATGTCTATTTTGGGAAATGTTACGAGTTTCATTTAAGTGTTTATGATAATATAATTCCCTCATAAATTGTAAAATTAATAACAATGTTGACAGTCATTACAGAAATTGATATTCGAATCGAATTTTCATTTTTCCATGTACCTACTATAGTCACTCAATAAATCATTATTATAAAAAGAAATTAAAATTCATTATTGTTAGTAATTCGTATGATTACCGCGTGTTAACTTTTTCAGAGATATAATTTAACATAATCTTTTTCTGTAACTTGTGTGGGAATGACTTTAATTATTTATATTAAATAGTATTATTATCTGTGTATTTTTATTTTATTTTACTTTGCTTATTATTACAAGATAAATAAGACGATATTAACGCGTTCGTTGCGAATTAAATGAATCTAGCAATAAGTATATTTATTTAAAAGAAATGTTTTTGATAAATTTTATCAAGGCATATTTATATTTTTAATTTTAAGATTTTATTTGTTGGTACTGTAACAAGGTTTTTTGTATATTTTTTTTAAATACATGGAGATGAAAAAACAGTTTAATTGAAACAGATATAGTTCAATAATTATTACTTTGAAATAATATAGTTCAAAGTTTCTGAATTGCTCTGCATAGAAACATATTTGATGTATTTATTTCCATTGATGGGTGCTTTAGACTAAATACCTCTTCTGTACAAACACGTAATTATCCTGAAATTATTTTGTTTACTTAATTTCTACATAGCTTTCATTTATATCACAACTTTGTAACTGCAGGCTTGCAAAATGTTTACACAATAAACTACAATAATTCTCACAATAGTAAAAACTGTTAATAATAATAATAACAAATTTACTGTTACATTTCTTAGTTTACTATGACAGTTATTCTTAGGTACGTACTACAATTATTGTTCTGGTTTTATATATTATTGAAAGTAACAATAAGAATTTTAATAATAGTAAGAGTCTGTACAATGTAGTTTAACGTCTTCTACAGCTTCAAAAATCTATAGAAAAATGTTACTAACATTAGCAAAATATAGTAGTGTTTCAAGAGTGAAAAACAGTTACAGCAGTACTAATATTTGAAACGAAGGTTTCGATTACAAAATACTATTTTTACAAATATGATTAAACTTTCAGGATTACCCATCGCCCTTCTTCACAGGTATACGCTGTATGGAAAAAATCCAGTTTATCAGCATTTATTTTGCACAAGTTGCGGGCTTTTGACCTGCTACTGGAATTACGGTAATTATTTGTACTTTGATTTATTAAAACAACAATTACACGACGAAAAGCATTTGAGAAAAACGTGTCTTCAGTGTAAAAACTTTGTCCGTGCCATTTTTTGTTTCAATGTAAAATATATGAATTTATATCTTACAATTACAATTAATATCTGTATATAATTTTAAAAATTGTAATTAGAGACATTACTCTCTGATATTATTTGAATATATTACTAGAAGAATATATTACTAGAATTTGAATATGTTACTGCATTTTTTACTTAAGATTAAAACAACCTAGGGTCACGAATCTGCAATAATATTTTCAAAAGTAGAAATAAATCATAAAGAAACCAAAAATGTGTTAATCAAAAATAAAATAAATGTATCGAAATAAGAAAATAAAATTTATTGTAGTTGTTATTGTAAGACATGCCTGTAGTTTACTAAATTTCTACGTTAAATATCTTTATTAGTATTTGATTATTTTCACTTTGAATGAACCAAAGATATTTGCTCGATATCGTCGATCTCACCCGATTTAACTTGCACGTGTCACTTTCCATTTCTTAATTTATTCAACCAATTTATATTTGTTTTGTTGACAAACGAATGATACAAATAATATTAATAATACTTACAGGGTTTAATACGATTCATTCAGCAGCAGCATTATGCTTGACATATTTTGTCATGAAATTTCTTGGTGGTACTTCCTCGTGCGTTTTCATCACGTTCGTCATCAATATGTCCTATCTTTTATACGGTATGAAAAGATCATGATACGTCGTTCACATTCCTTATGATTAAACCATAAACATCGTTACCAATTAATTTCAATCGATAAGTGTTTTTAAAACGTTAAATGTGGGCATTTAAGTCATTCTGGTACAATTTCTGTATATAATCTAGTCAACAAAGGTACATTTTTTAATTTAGTTTTAATCGCTTTGCAACGTTTGAACATTGTATTATCGGACGTAAATTGAGATTTCGAATTAAACCCTTCGTCAAATGACGCTTTTAATGGCTGTCGGCAACCATGTCTGGGTCGGTATAAATTCAGTCTACCATTTTCTTTTACTTTTATCATTTGGGTTTATAGTTCCTATGTTATAATAAGTTATATTATTAAATGTTCGTATTTAAGTCGTTCTGGTACAATTTCTGTATACGATCTAGTCAGCAAAGGTACATTTTTTAATTTAGTTTTAATCGCTTTGCAACGTTTGAACATTGTATTATCGAACGTAAATTGGGATTTCGAATTTAACCCTTCGTCAAATGAAGCTTCTAATGGCTGTCGGCAATCATGTCTGGGTCGGTATAAACTCAGTCAACCATTTTCTTTTACTTTTATCATTTGGGTTTATAGTGATATTTTTAAATTAAGGGGTAAGAAGATACAAAGAAAACATGAAAAACGTTATCCACTCTTTGCAATGTATAAATAATAAATAATTTTTTATACGTAACATCTACATACCTCGTTTCTAGTTTGAAACAACTGTTACTTGTTTTTGAATCTTTCTTTCTACAGCCAACATAACACGTACAATTTGTTTGTTGGCTTAAATCAGTCTAAATTAGTTCGACGAGATTATTCTGGACATTGGACAGAGTGGACCCAGGCACGGTTGACGGTGGGTTAAGCAGAGAATCTCAAAATTTTAGAAAGATCAGGACTTCGACCTAAATGCGAGATTTTTCAAATAAATTCGAATCTTCGTTATTAACTGCCAATTTTTATATGGATGGAAATCTCGTCTCGTATTGGAAATTTGAGACGATTATAGCTCCACGTCTTCTGCGGTTACTCTGACCGTAGCGTGTATCACGTTTTTGTGAAATGTGATACATGATATAGTATCGATCATATAGGATGTTTCAAATATAACTCCACCTTACGCAATGAGTGTTTTCTGAATCGTATTTATATGTTAAAACATTTTATCAACTATGTCTCGTACAAATTTTTTTATATAACACTTACATGTATACAAAATTTCGACAATTTCTATTTTTATATCATTTTCAACACGTAACTGGGGCGGTGTAAATATAAGTTTGAAAGAATGATGTTAAAATGAAATAAATAAATAAAGAAAAAAGTGAAAATTTACATTTTTAAATAACCGAATATTACATTAAATTGTATTTAATTTAAATATACAGGGCGTTTGACCATTACTGGGAAAAATTTTAATGGGAGATTCTAGAGGCTAAAATAAGACGAAAATCAAGAATATCAATTTCTTGACTGAAGCTTCACTAAAAAGTTATTAAAAAATTAAATTAAAAAATTTCAAATCATTCTGAAAAAATTATTTTTGGTTGCGGGGCTCAATTACAATTACTTTTGGTGAATACACATATTCCTGAAATCCTACCCACTTTCGAGAAAAAAATTCGAGAATGTGTGAAATTTGTCGAAAAAATGAAAAAATTTAAAATCGTCCTGGAAAAATTATTTTCGGTTGTAGGGGTCAATTACAGTCATTTTTGGTCATTAGACATACCCTCGAAATCCTACCCACTTTCGAGAAAAAAATTCGAGAAGGTATGAAATTTTTCGACAAAATTAAAAAATTTCAAATCGTTCTGGAAAAATTATTTTCTGTTGCGGGGGTCAATCGCAATCATTTTTGGTCATTAGATCTACCCCCGAAATCCTACTCACTTTCTAGAAAAAAATTCAGTACGGTCGGAACTTTAAACGTTAATAACTTTTTAACGAAGCCTCCATCAACAAATTAGTATTCTTGATTTTCGTCTTATTTTGACCTCTAGAATCTCCTATTACAATTTTTCCCAGGGATGGCCGAACACCCTGCATATTACTTTCGTTAAAAAAATATTCGAATATGTTAATATATTTTTTGGTCAAAATCGAGGGATAAAAAAAATCGCGTATAAAAACAAAAGTTCTTAAAACTTTATGACAATAACTACTGTTGGCTGACTTTATTTTAGTCCGATAAATATTAGTATCGTTATAATTTCGAAAACCAGTCGAAAATTTTGAGATACTCCATTGTTCTGTGGCAAGCAGCTATTAATTAAATATAGTGTTATATATGTTTTTCATTTGTTTCACCGTAGTACAAACAACGGATAATTTGTTAGAAATCCAACGTGCTTGTATTTTAAATATGAAATAAGATTGAATTTCTGAATTTATTTGCAAGAAGAGATCGCGTTAAACATTAATGTTTTACGTTGGGTGAATTATTATGCGTTTGTATAAAATCTTTCACCTTTGATCATTAGAAAGAAATGACATCAAGGTGAAATGAATATTATTTCACTAATGTTTTGCACTGATTCACTTAGATTCGATGTAACAGTCGGGAAAAATATTTTACAACACGATTCTTCTTGACGCTACGACCGAAGCAATACTGATTGCTCGAAGCCGCGTTCTATACTAAATGCAATTTGCCTCGAGTTATACAATATACCGGGTGATTCATATATCGCGATCGTTTAATACCAGATTTACAGGAACTCATAAATTTCTTGGGTTTCACGCTTCGCATTTAAAGTTACAGAATCCATAAATATTATTTGTTGGGAAATTACGTTGAATTTTATTTGCGTAACGATATGAATATATGTACATTTTAAAATAAACGTTTATGGGTTTCGATAAAACTAAGTTCAATCGGTGTCCATGAACCTAAAGTTAATGTATTTGTACCGTTCAGTTGACACGATTTCTTAGAAACATTTCTCAGAAAGTGCCTCTTTTAGGATAGATTTCAATAACGTTTCAACTTGTCTAACAATGTTAGGGCAATTGCTAGTATATTCGCATATTCTGCCTTGTTTCTGGTGGTTTGGACAAGTGTGCCATAAACTAGACAATAGTCGTTGTATATATAAATGCAAAAACAATTTGAAAGTGAAAAATTAATATTTGTTTCTATCATTGACAGGATATTACACAACTAGTACATCCGATTACGATATAAAATGGACTATGCCCCAGTGCGTGTTAACTCTGCGGTTAATTGGTCTTGCATTCAATTTATTGGACGGCAAAAGTTCCGAAGTACGTGAAACATAACGTGTACTGTAGACAAACGGTTCTCAGACTCTAAATCTTAATATATGTTTGTTCATTCCTAATGAAATTTTCTTGAAATTGTTTAAAATACCGAAAACGATAAACAGTGTTATGCGTACGAATTTATCTACAAAATGTTTTTGTATTGGAAAACTTTGCGCACTATATATCATTCTCATATATTACACTGATGATATTTGTTTGAAATATATTACAAATTTTAATGGGAGATTCTAGAAGCCAAAATAACAAGAAAATTAAAAATATCAATTTCTTGATTGAGGCTTCGTTAAAGAGTTATTAAAAAATTAAATTATAAAATTTCAAATCGTTCTGGAAAAAATATTTTCAGTTGCAGAGGTAAATTACAAGCATTTTTGGTGAATACACATACTTCCGAA
This sequence comes from Colletes latitarsis, assembly GCF_051014445.1. Classification (NCBI taxonomy): domain Eukaryota; kingdom Metazoa; phylum Arthropoda; class Insecta; order Hymenoptera; family Colletidae; genus Colletes; species Colletes latitarsis. The sequence goes on from NC_135140.1 coordinate 12,683,899, forward strand.
ATCCCAACCACTTTCGAGAAAAAAATTCGAGTAGGTGGTGAAATTTTTTGGTGAAATTAAAAAATTTTAAATCGTTCTGGAAAAAATATTTTCAGTTGCAGAGGTAAATTACAAGCATTTTTGGTGAATACACATATCTCCGAAATCCCAACCACTTTCGAGAAAAAAATTCGAGTAGGTGTTGAAATTTTTCGGTGAAATTAAAAAATTTCAAATCGTTTTGAAAAAAATATTTTCAGTTGCAGAGGTAAATTACAAGCATTTTTGGTCAAAAGACATACCCCCGAAATCCTAGGCAGTTTCGAGAAAAAAAATTCTGTATGGGTGGAACTTTATACGTTAATAACTTCTTAACGAAGCCTCCATCAACAAATTAGTATTCTTGATTTTTGTCCTATTTTGGCTTCTAGGATCTCCCATTACAATTTTTCCCGGGGGTGGTCGAACACCCTGTATTTACTCATTATGTATAGCAAATTTTAATATTAATATATTCCATTATTTGCGAATATTATTATCACAAATTATGACCGGGTATAGATTGAGAACCGCCACCATAGGCACGTAACGGTAATTAAATAAATATAACGGTAAAATCGAACGTAAAAAAATAAAACAATGAAACAACTAAGAATAATTAAGATCAATTATCGTTTTAGGAAAAATTATCTGGTTTGCAAAAACAAGTGGCTTTGAAAACGCAACCGACATTTCTGGAGGTTGCAGCATTTACATATTTTCCAGGGTCATTTCTAGTTGGACCACAATTTAGTATGAAAAGGTACCTGGACTACGTAAATGGACGACTTATGGGCGACGTAAGTTACATTAAAATGTTAATTAATCGCAAAGAAAATATTAAAAATGATTTTATACTACTTTAATTACTATTGCTACTCTCAATTTTCTACGGGATTATCAAACGAATAAAATATTAGGCAGCTCAATTACTTTAAAACGTTGTCTACTCCAATTCATTTTCTTTTTTTTGCGTTTTTAGAATTTTAACAAAGCTCATTTACCGGATTGTGTAATTCCTGGTATTTTACGAATGTGTATGGGATTCGTATACATCGTTCTTTTCCAATTGGGATCCATGTTCATCACAGATCAGTATTTGCTAAGTTCAGAATTCCAGGAACACACTTTCTTAAAACGACTTCTTTTCATTGGAATTTGGGGTCAAATAAGTCTTTATAAATATATTTGCTGCTGGTTGCTCACTGAAGGGGTAAGAAAAGGAAAGTATACAGGATGATGTACCTAACTTGACAATTTTTAATAACGGAAGTTATTTAAATAAGAATCCCTTGATATCAAAGGAGACAGTTATATATTGTATTATAATTGTTTCTTTTTTCTTTTTACAAATATTATGTTTAAAAATTTTAACGTGATTTCTATTTTTAATGTTTTGATTTACTTGAAGTCGTCAAGTTAAGTAAATCGCCCTATGTATGTATATATATATTTTTTACTTTAATTAACTAATATCAAATACGAATCTACGGTATTTATCAAAATAAGATAAAAATATAACGACAGAAAGTTTAATTTAGTTTTAAAAAATGGAGTATTTCTTAAATGTGTTACAACTATTAATAATTGATCTTAATAATTTATTCTATGTTATATAAAATGATTTTTGTTATATTAGGTCTGCATAATCTTTGGTTTAACATATAATGGAAAAGATGAGAAAGGTCGAGCTCTGTGGAATGGTTGTGAAAATATAAAGTTGCTAACTTTTGAAACAGCAACTCGATTTAATCATTATATTATGTCATTTAATATAAACACCAATAATTGGTGTGCAGAGTACATTTATAAGAGGATGAAATTTTTGGGACATAAATTGTACAGTCAGTTTGCCACGTTACTTTTTCTCGCAGTATGGCATGGATTACATTCGGGATATTACATATGTTTCTTTCTTGAGTTTATTATAATGTATGCAGAGAAAGATGTAAGTGTAATTTCATTTATACGTTAATCACATTTTTCAAAATCAATCAGTATAAATAATAACGAATTTTGTTAAAAATGCTTGATGCTAATATTTCAAACTATTTTCATTTCTTCAAAAAATTTTATTTACAAGACATTTATTAACAAACGACTCGTTTGGTCGAGGTACAGTTTAAGCTAATCGTTTACAGTAAGTGATTGATCTAATCCAAATGAAGTAAAACAACATTAAAAAGGTTTCCTTTCTTATTTCTTTCAGTTGACTGAAATATTGGGGAAACAGGAGAAATTACAAGGCTTATTAAAATCTCATCCCACACTTCGAATTTTGTTCTGGATAGTTACAAAAATCTACACATTTGTTTTTATGGGCTACTGTCTTGTTTCTTTCGTTTTGTTATCGTATTCTCGTTACCATCATGTTTATTCTTCAGTTTACTACTGCGGTCATGTAATATATCTGTGTTATCCAATTATTTCTATATTAATCAAAAAATTACTTCTTAAAAAGTCTTCAAACAAATTGAAATCAACGAATGAATTTGTAAGGTAATGATACTTTTTACTCTATTGTTTTATGGATGCAAATAAAGAAATTTTCTTGCGGGGAAAGTAAATAAATTGTCAAATATTGTTAAATATATATATTGTTATATTGTTATATACAGGGTGTTCTGCCACCCCTGGGAAAAATTTTAATGGGAGATTCTAGAGGCCAAAATAAGACGAAAATCAAGAATACCAATTTGTTGATGGAGGTTTCGTTATAAAGTTATTAACAATTAAATTAAAAAATTTCAAATCGCTCTGGAAAAATTATTTTCAGTTGCGGGGGTCAATTATAATCATTTTTGGTCATTAGACATACCCTCGAAATCCTACCCACTTTCGAGAAAAAAATTCGAGAAGGTGTGAAATTTTTCGACAAAATTAAAAACTTTCAAATCGTTTTAAAAAAATTATTTTTGATTGCAGGGATCAATTATAATCATTTTTGGTCAATAGACATACCCTCGAAATCCTAACCATTTTCGAGAAAAAAATTCCTTACCGAAAATATAATTTCTGGCCAGAAATGCTACTTCGAAATTACGTGCGTATCTTTAAAACGTCATAACTTCTGAACGGATTGACGGATTTTAATGTTCAAAAAGCCAAACGTCGCGTATTTTAGTGTAGAATATGTAGGAATTATAAAAATATACGAAAAGTTGGTCCTTGACCACGTAATATTAGAAAAACCCCATAAAAATGGTCCAATTTTCAAACAGCCATAACTCCTATAATAGTGAATATATTTCAATGAAACTTTTTTCTGAAGTAGAGCCCATAGGTACCTACAAAAAAGTATTAAACAACTTTTCTGTAGGACGTCAAACGAAATTATTAAAATTCAAAAACGAATTTTTAAGAAAAATCGATAGGTGGTAGGTGTCTAAATTTTTCGACGAAAAAAAAAATTTTTAATTAATTCTGAAAAAATTATTTTTGGTTGCGGGGGTTTATTACAATCATTTTTGGTTAATATACATACCCACGAATTCCTAACCACTTTCAAGAAAAAAAATTCAGTACGGGCGGAACTTTAAACGTTAATAACTTCTTAACGAAGCCACCATCAACAAATTGGTATTCTTGATTTTCGTCTTATTTTGGCCTCTAGAATCCCCCATTAAAATTTTTTCCAGAGGTGGCCGAACACCCTGTATAAATTATAAACCTTGTACAGTAGTGCCCACTTAAGTAACCACGCTCGCGACCAGCTGCGGTCACTTATGTGGGCACTACTGTATTTGACTACCCGTTTTCATACAAAGGACCTTATGAGGGCAATAATTTATAATATACACATATAGTACATGAATGAAACTAATATTTCTGAGTCTTGGCTAATGTTCAATTACTATGAATAATAATGAGTGCAAAAATGTAGCTGTTTATCTAGACAATCTCGCGTCATGCGTGGTGAGAAGACATGCCATGCAGCAGAATTGATAGGTACATAATTTACATAATTTTGCTTCCATATGTATAAGTGACTGATAACATATAGTTTAAAATTACTGTCGTTTAAAATAAACAGATTTAACAGAAATGTCACACAGTTAAACGGTCAGAATATATTCACACAGAGCAATCGAACGTTTGCTTACACATATTTTGTTTGACCTAACCTTAAATGTCTCGAACAATTATTGATATAAGTTCATGCTACAGACTAAAATCTCACGATCAAATAGATATTTTTTAATAAATTCACGAATATTCAGGTTAATGAGTTTTGTGTATAGACAACCGCCATGATCGAAATTCTTACGATGCTTGTGTTCAGTAACTGACTATCGAAACTTGCTACTAATAGTAATAATCGTTTGAAAAATAATTAAATAATGTTTATACGAAAAGAATTAGTTGACAAATAAGGTTACAAACTCACCTGAATCGAAACACTGATATATTTCGCTTCTAAATCTTGTATCAAAATCACGGTACGTCTCCTAGAAAAGTTTCCGCCAAGATTTTCTGGTGTTGAAACACATTGTATAAAATCTTAATTAATGTAGTAACTTGTGTATGTATGTATTTAACAACGAAATGAAATTTTCGAAAGAAATGTAAATTCTTGTTTTCTTTTTTATCTTAAGAAACGTGGTACAGACACAGACGAGTTATACGAGTAGACCTTTCACCTACTGGACTTACGTGCAGTGTAGCCAGATCGGGCATAATTGAGTGCATCGAAATCGACAATAGTGACGACGAACTTCCTTAGCGTCTAACAGAGTGGTGGGGATAGCCTACATATACTACCGTACGACTCACCTGTACGTGAGCTTGGCATTTCGCATAATTTCGGGAAAACGATAAAGAACGCTAGTGTGAGCCTTTCTTTCTTGCTCTGGTAAAAAAGAAACAGCTGAAATACGACCTCGCGATAATCGGCATACGATTCCAAGTCTCGACTGCCCAGCATTTTTACTTTTCGACCTAAGGTATAAGATGCCATAATGAAAAAAAAATTTCGAAAATTTTTTTTAGCGGAAATACACGTTTTAAGACCCCCTGATCATATTGTGACTATTAACAGAATTTGTTCAGATGGCACGTCTTGGTGCTGGATTCGTAAAAATGAAAGGCTTAAACCACGACATGTAAAGCAAACGATAAAGCATGGCGGCGGTAACATGAATATGTTACAGAGCATATTCCTATGGAAGTTGTAGGTTTACAGAAATAAGAATTAAGAATTATTACAATTTTGTTTCATATTGTTTTATTTTTTGTTTCAGGAAATCATCGTGGGATAAACAGAAGATACAAGAGAAACATCAAACGAGTACATATTTTAATATATTTTGTTAAATAATCAGATAGGTAGGATGTAAATTAATTTAGATTTATAATTAGGCAGGAGTTTAGTTATCTGTATTAACTATCCGATAGGTTGAACTCGATCTTGCGGAGGTCCACGTACCTCGAGGAACTAGAAAGATTGCCCCTAAGTGATGTTCGCGATGCGAGAGAAATCTGTCTTTTTGCCTGTAAAACGCGATGTCGCGATGGTAATGGTATTAATCATTGATTCGTGCGATACGAAATCTTAGCAAATATTAAAATAAGTTTTTACAAGAATACCAATCGCTGCATGTAAACTCCATACAGAGTACGTACTCGACGATGGTGTGAATTAAACAATTATAAATAAAACTTAGCATTGTTTAACATTCCAACGCAATAGTTTAAACAATCCTTAACAATATGTGGTATATGAATAATGAAAGGGCCCATCAGTATGCGTAAATAATAATTTTTCGCGAAATAATTTGTCCACCGGTCGTGTAAAGATGGCTGACACACGCTGTGCTCTCCCCACTCCTCCGCCACTACATTAAAGGCTCATGCGGAGACTTACATGTCTCATTCTCGCGGGGGGGTCCAAGGGTGGCGGACTTCCTGGCTCGGTGGGTATCCCGGGATCATCCTAGGCTGACCAGGGGGGACCAGGTGGACCAGGTGGACCAGGGCTGACCAGGGCTGACCAGGGCTGACCAGGGCTGACCACTACTGACCAGTTGACCAATGGTGAGCTTGTGATGACCAATTGCGACTACTTGCTGGTCAGTGGTGAGCTCTGTACAAATTTTCCCCCTCTCTTATTTTATTGATGCCAAATTTACTTGTATGTTTCTGAGTACCGTTTGATGGAAATATTGATTTTGTTTGATTTACTGGTGTCTGTTTCGTTTCTATGGATGTTTCCCCTTATCGATATTCTCTTGAATTGTTGGTCATTTTTGTTCTTCCATTATTAATTTTGACAATCCTAGTGGTATCTTAAGTATATGTGGTCATTTACTGTTTCTATCTTTCGATGGTTTCTGGAATTCATGTCTGTCTCTAACAAGAACTGATGTTGAAAGACGATGTATGATAAAATACGGCTGTCACTTCTTGTTATTTCGTACAATCGTTTGACTCTTTCCTGCGTACATCAGCATCGTCAGTTGATTAATTATAAGTTTTACTTTGATGTTATTTGTGATGTGGTTTCGACGTTTCGTTCATTTTCTTCCGATCATCAGTATCGTCAGTTGATTAATTATAATTTTTACTTTGATGTTATTTGTGATGTGGTTTCGACGTTTCGTTCATTTTCTTCCGATCATCAGTATCGTCAGTTGATTAATTATAATTTTTATTTTGATGTTATTTGTGATGTGGTTTCGACGTTCCGTTCACTCTCTTCCGATTCTGACTCGATAAAAATATTCTCAATTCGTACAATTCATTGACTCCAGCTAGGTATATCAGCATCGTTTATTAATTAACTACAATTTTTATTTTGTCTTTATTTGTAATATTCTTAGGACATTTTGCTAAGTACACTGCTAATAGAATAAGACCTATACTAACATACATCATTTAATTCTTTAGGTATAAGTGTTTCTAAATTTCGTAGGTTGTCCAACTTATAGATTTTCATCTGCTCCATTACATTCTCCGATACATCAGCGCAACAAATTACTCCTCTACATTGGTCTTTATTAAGTGTTCTTTAATGATACTAACACAAGTAGCAGTTTTTGTTTCAGGTCAGATCTATTGTAGATCAATTCCAAGGACATCGAGGGAGGACGCTACAACCGCCGAGGGATTCAACCATCAAGGGATTCAATCATCGAGGGATTCAGCTACCAAGGGATTCAACCACAGAGGGATTCATCCGCCGAGGGATTCAATCATCGAGGGATTCAACTACCAAGGGATTCAATCACAGAGGGATTCATCCGCCGAGGGATTCAACCATCAAGGGATTCAATCATCGAGGGATTCAGTTACCAAGGGATTCAATCATCGAGGGATTCAATTACCAAGGGATTCAATCACAGAGGGATTCATCCGCCGAGGGATTCAACCATCAAGGGATTCAATCATCGAGGGATTCAGTTACCAAGGGATTCAATCACAGAGGGATTCAACCATCAAGGGATTCAATCATCGAGGGATTCAACTACCAAGGGATTCAACCATAAAAGGATTCATCCGCCGAGGGATTCAACCATCAAGGGATTCAATCATCGAGGGATTCAGTTACCAAGGGATTCAACCATAGAGGGATTCATCCGCCGAGGGACCTTTAATTACAAGTACATTAGTCTTAAGCTTCGTCGCGAATATTAAAATTAACGTCGAAGATTTCTCTATTGTCCGTGTTGCCGCGCCCTACCAAGTAATTATTGACCAAGTAGCTTCACTTTCACTCGTCCTCTCGTTTCCCGTTTCGATCACCATTGCTTTAATGTAGAAAGCAAGTGATCGGCCATGTAGCTGGTCCAAAAGATATAATCGCCTTCCCTTGGTAGCTCGAGATATCAAGGGCAGTAGATTCGATCCTAAGATCCGCTGCATGGTTTAGCATCGCGTCGCGTCGCGTAACCCACAATTTAGCTTCATCCCTTCTTAAAACAGATAATTGCTTGGTACCACTAATTTAGAAAATAGGAGTCTCGTTTTCTCCTATCTTCTCAATTTTAGTTCCGAATCTGCTAGCTCAAATTTCGACGTTAATTTTAAGTCTCTAGTGTATCCGCGTATGTGCCACGCAATTGTTTACCAACTAGCTTCTCGTTCATTCGTTTCCCCGTTTCTCGCTTCGACCACCGCTGTTTCGTAGAACGAAATATGTGATCGGCCGTCCAGTTTGTCCGAAGAATCTAGTCGCCTGTCCATGATGGATCGATTTCTAGAAATAGAAATCAATCTACCAAGGCCAGTGTCGATTCGATCCGAAGATCTGCTGCACGGTTCAGCATCGCGTCGCGTCGCGTCTCCCAGAATTTAGCTTCACCCCTCTTTTTAAACAAAACAATTGCTTGGTACAATTATACTAGACTTAAGCATCGACGACCATTGTACGCGTCTTCGTTACATGCCAAGTAATTAATAAACAAGTAGTTTCTTCTCCTTTCGTTCCCTCGTTCCCTGCTTCGATCATCATTGTTTCATTGAAGGAAACATGTGATCGGCCGTCCAGTTGGTCCGAAAGATCTAATCGCCTTCCTTTGGTAGCTCGGTCGAGGGAACATGGTTCTTCGCTGGAAGGTGTGGAGCTTCCGTATCCCGCGGAAGCGCATACCTTCCAGCGGAAGTCGATCTTGTCTCAGGTACTCTCTCTTTGTCAGACAACCTAAGTCGGGTCCTTCGGGCTCCCGGCGGGTTGCGTTGGAGAAATGGAGACCTCGATTCAAGGTTGCAGCATCCATCTTCCTATAGAGATCGAGTTAGCAAGGGCAGTAGATTCGGTCCAAAGATCCACTGTACGGTTCAGCATCGCGTCGCGTCGCGTCTCTCACTATTTAGTTTCGTCCCCATATTAAACCAAATAATTACTTGGTATGATTATCTAGATTTAAGCTTCGCCGACTTCATTGCACGCGTCTTCGTTACATGCCAAGTAATTAATAAACAAGTAGCTTCTTCTCCTTTCGTTCCCTCGTTCCCTGCTTCGATCATCATTGTTTCATTGAAGGAAACATGTGATCGGCCGTCCAGTTGGTCCGAAAGATCTAATCGCCTTCCTTTGGTAGCTCGGTCGAGGGAACATGGTTCTTCGCTGGAAGGTGTGGAGCTTCCGTATCCCGCGGAAGCGCATACCTTCCAGCGGAAGTCGATCTTGTCTCAGGTACTCTCTCTTTGTCAGACAGCCTAAGTCGGGTCCTTCGGGCTCCCGGCGGGTTGCGTTGGAGAAATGGAGACCTCGATTCAAGGTTGCAGTATCCATCTTCCTATAGAGATCGAGTTAGCAAGGGCAGTAGATTCGGTCCAAAGATCCGCTGTACGGTTCAGCATCGCGTCGCGTCGCGTCTCTCACTATTTAGTTTCGTCCCCATATGAAACCAAATAATTACTTGGTATGATTATCTAGATTTAAGCTTCGCCGACTTCATTGTACGCGTCTTCGTTACATGCCAAGTAATTAATAAACAAGTAGCTTCTTCTCCTTTCGTTCCCTCGTTCCCTGCTTCGATCATCATTGTTTCATTGAAGGAAACATGTGATCGGCCGTCCAGTTGGTCCGAAAGATCTAATCGGCTTCCTTTGGTAGCTCGGTCGAGGGAACATGGTTCTTCGCTGGAAGGTGTGGAGCTTCCGTATCCTGCGGAAGCGCATACCTTCCAGCGGAAGTCGATCTTGTCTCAGGTACTCTCTCTTTGTCAGACAGCCTAAGTCGGGTCCTTCGGGCTCCCGGCGGGTTGCGTTGGAGAAATGGAGACCTCGATTCAAGGTTGCAGCATCCATCTTCCTATAGAGATCGAGTTAGCAAGGGCAGTAGATTCGGTCCAAAGATCAGCTGTACGGTTCAGCATCGCGTCGCGTCGCGTCTCTCACTATTTAGCTTCGTCCCCATATTAAACCAAATAATTACTTGGTATGATTATCTAGATTTAAGCTTCGCCGACTTCATTGTACGCGTCTTCGTTACATGCCAAGTAATTAATAAACAAGTAGCTTCTTCTCCTTTCGTTCCCTCGTTCCCTGCTTCGATCATCATTGTTTCATTGAAGGAAACATGTGATCGGCCGTCCAGTTGGTCCGAAAGATCTAATCGGCTTCCTTTGGTAGCTCGGTCGAGGGAACATGGTTCTTCGCTGGAAGGTGTGGAGCTTCCGTATCCCGCGGAAGCGCATACCTTCCAGCGGAAGTCGATCTTGTCTCAGGTACTCTCTCTTTGTCAGACAGCCTAAGTCGGGTCCTTCGGGCTCCCGGCGGGTTGCGTTGGAGAAATGGAGACCTCGATTCAAGGTTGCAGCATCCATCTTCCTATAGAGATCGAGTTAGCAAGGGCAGTAGATTCGGTCCAAAGATCAGCTGTACGGTTCAGCATCGCGTCGCGTCGCGTCTCTCACTATTTAGCTTCGTCCCCATATTAAATCAAACAATTACTTGGCATAACTAAACTAGAAGATCGGAGGGACTTGGGTTCCTTCTATCTTCTTAGTTTAGTCATTCAGATTGTAAAATTGCGAAAGGGAGATCGATGGAACTTGGATTCCATCTATCTCCCTTTGAGTCTCCACTCGCAGCAACCTCCACGTGGTGAGACCTGGGTAATATTATTTAGCATTTAATTAATAATCTTTATTACTCTTAGCCGGGTAATGCAATTATTAATTAAAAACTAAATAATATTAGCAAATTGGCTGCGATCCGCCTTGCATAAGTCATCATAAATATAGAGTTTCTTCACTAGATTAGTTTTGATTCTCATTGATTCATCAAAGATTCTAGAGTATTGTCACAGACGAGGTATGCGAGTAGATCTTTCATTCAATGTATTTTTTCGGCCCATTTTTATGGGGTCTCGAAACCTCATTATCATTTTTGTGTCATTCGCAACGTTACCCTCAGATTTAAAAATATCAATTCTAATTCTCTTTTCTAAATCTAAACATCAATGCTAATTCAGTAAATAGTTTTTCAACTGACCGCCATTCATGAGAAGAGGCCGCTAAAATCAGCTCCGAATTTTCAGGTCGGTACGGCAGTCAGATTCGGCCGCGAAAGTCTATAAGATGAAAAGTTTACTCATATACCTCGTCTGTGGATGGACGCACGATGCATTTACCATGAGACAGTGTGCTTACCGACGTATCGTCAGCAAACAGTATTGGAGGGCATGATCGACGAAATCCGAACCTCGAAGTGAGGGTAATGCGGCATATTGAAGAAAACTCTTTTATTAGCTCATGGACAATCGTTACAGTGGGGCGTGTAAGCAATTCCACTGTTTGGAACATTTTAAAAGAAAGGCACGAAATAGAAGAGAGCATTTCCGTAGATGGATGTTACGAAAAATTGGAAAAGATGAAGATTTCGTGCAAATATACTGTGACGACACTTCCGACACTCGTCGCCAGAAGGCTACGCTCAACCTGTTCCTCTCACAAGTACTTGATCAACCACCTATTCCTTTATTTAAATACCTCAATCAACGGTTAAGTGTCCTGGCGTCTAAGGCAGGGACTGCTAGAATCGTCTTATTTGATGAGCCCTCCAATTAGAGGACCCAAATATGCACAATTGTATAACAATTATATTTTGGATAAGGATATTGTGTTTACAATATAAGATCGCATATTACGATTCCTGCAAACATGACTGTCAACCTTTTAGAAAATGAATAAGATGAATCGCTACATGTACCAAGAAAACATACATGTGGTGGTATGTGCCAAAAGGCCTGGTGCACCACTACATGCATTCTTTATTGCTTTTTGAGAAAACAAATTTGTATCTCTTTATTTGGACCATATGGTACGGAACAAGAGCTTCCATAATGTTTATCTTAGAGCGAACCGTATATACAAAGTCCTCCCGTTCGTGCATATAAATATAATATAAATAATTATACACGTTTAATAATAGTCGTTCGGCACGAGAATAATTAGCTGGCGAGGTTGCTGAATCCGCAGCATTGAGTAGCTTTTACATATTCCGACGAGTTGAGCGACCGAAAGAACGAGACAAGATGATTGCGACGCGCCGGACAACGTGTGCTCGTCGAGTTGTTTTCTTTTCGAATCGCGTCGTCGGTCTCGAGACATCGAGAACACGCGTCATCTGTTTTCTTCGGAAACGATCTGCGATCAAAGCGTCGCGAGCCCGTGCGACACCGGCGTTCGTCGTTTTTCACTTCGCGTGAAACGTTCGCGCGTGAAATTCAAGTAGCCCTGGCGACGCTAAGCAATGCAAATAAACTTGGAATACGCAGCGACGGACATACGAGCGGAATCACGCTAATTCAATTATAGGATAATTTTTCGAAAAGCACCGATGATCGATCGGCGCCAAATTTGGAAAGGACGGACGAACGAGGCGCCAAATATGAAACTTTAGCCACGCGCGTACGTTAATTTTTGCTAACCGCCCTCGGTTACACGGGACAGCCATTGCACAAATATTATTCCAACGAAAAGATGCAAATATTCTAGGCGCGAAGCGTCTCGGGTTTGTTTATCTAGAAGCAACGTAATCGCGAAATCACGAATGCAAGTAACCTTTCGTTCGATTGACTACTTTTACGAGCACACGTGGAGGAGCAAGGCGACCTACGCTACACCTACGCTATAGTCTTCTATTGTCGAAGCTGTCCCCCGCCTTTTAAGGTGTAACGACATACTCGTTTCACGGGCAGCCGATCATCGCGACACATTTTACCGTGAACGCACGATGACACCGGGCAAAGTATACGTTTGGTCATCGGAAAAGTGACGTCACTTAACCCCTCTTACGCTCGATTAAACTGCTACTAAGCAGAAGCGAACCCTGCTTTGCCCGGTCGTCGTAAAGTCTGACGATTTACACGGAAGGCCTGACGTCATCGCACCTCCGTATTTTCACTTTCATCGCGTCATACGCAACATTTCCGTGGACACACGGTGCTACGGATCGCTGGAAACGCGGTAATAAATTTAATACTTTACATTCGCCCTAGAGGTCCGAAAAGTTTTGCAGTTTTTCAATTTTCGCGTATCTACGTAAACGAAATTATAATTGTTGGTTTTTTCTCTTCTAAAAGAGAAAGTTTTCTTCATGTGACAAAAACCATCGACGCGCATGTTGCGTTTAGCGTCTCGAAATACAAGTCAAGAGGGTGCAGCTGTGCCCCTAGCTTGGCTTGTTTAGACAAAGTATACTAAAGTATATATTGTTTAGACCTATTCATTTTGTATGTTCCTTTCAAAGCGTTAAGACGTGCCTTCCTAATGTTTCCAATAAAAGCTTAGTTAAAAGTTATTCCTTCTATAATTGTTTTTTTTTATTCCACCACCTATTTCCAATAGTAATCTTTTAATTGCGAAACTTTTGTTCGATCCTTGTGCGTACCTTGCATTACTGCAAGTGTTTGTTCACTCAATCTGTTTCTGACAAAGTTTTATCATAAACATTTTGGTCCCCATTCCAAATTATTTATTGAGCCTTCCTCATATTTTTACAATTTTTTTTAATTGTCGCGACAGCTTTCTGTATGGAGAAAACTGTCTGTTAATGGACTCATTTGTGAGTACTTGTGAGAGAGCGTGCCCCACTGCCGGTAAGTGCGGGAAGCGTCGCCATATTGTCTCTCGTATTGCGTTTACGTAATTTCCTTTGGTATATCATAATTTATTTGAAAATCCCCATACAATATGGACTATTATTTATTCAAAATAAAGTTTGTTTCAACCTTTACTTACAAACCTACAATTTTACGTTCGATAGGATATAACGATAGCATTTTACGTTTAAAGAAGTACACAATATTTTGAAGTAATTTTGAAATAAATCGTAAGATGACAATTTATCGAAGGTTCGAAGCTTCGAAGCGAGGAAGCACGCTTGATTCGTTTGGATCGTAACCGTCAGCCTGCGTTGATAGCCGTTAGCGCGGTAAAAACAATTTGGGACGAGACGACCTTTCGCGACGATCGCTCGCCCGTGCCGAAACTGTTGCGACGTTAACGATCTTCGAGCCAGTAAGAATCGGATTTTCGAGCGATCGCGATCGGTATTCCGTATTCTTAAATTAGTCGTCGGTCCCGACATTCGTCTTTGCACGCGCCAGTGCATATCGTTTCCATGCTCGATAGCCCGAGAATACCGAAAATACACAGTTTGACGTAAAACGGGAGTTTCAATGTAAACAAGCAAAATCGACCTTAGGTTTGTTTCTTTTTTGTATTTGCACGATCCGTATGCGGTATCCCAGTGAGCTCTAGGAGTCGTTGCTTCTTCGATTTTGCATCTGGTGTCGAGAATTCGTTGCGCGATTAACGGCGAAGCCAGCGGGAGGTCCGATTCCACGTTCAAATGAGCCGAAGGGCAGTTCTAGGAAGAGCCGCACTTTCGTTCGATACGACCGATGGCGTACTCGACATAGATCAAATCATGGAAACGGATCCGTGGAAGCACATCGACGATTTCGTGCAACAAAATTTCATGCAAGACATCCTGAACCAATTCGACGAGCGAATGAAGCTCGATCCGAAACCCGTTCCGGCAGGTAAGCAAAACAATATTTATTCGTAGCTGAGCTTTTCTATTTATCGACGATTGACGATAGAAGCGAAGAAGCCGAGAAAGAGCCCCAATAATCGATCGAAACGGACGAATCGAGAGAATCTGTCGAACGAGACGAGTTCGCCGATGGCCGACAACGAAAATTCAGCGAGAAACGGAGGAACGCTGCCGAAGACGCGCAAGCAGGCCTTTGGGCTTCGAGGCAAACGGGTCAACGATACGGAAACGAAGGAGAAGAAACGAAACTCCGTTCCGAAGAGACAGAGGCTCGTAAGGCGTCGTGGAACCGCAACGTCCAAGAACTCGCAACAGCTCGAGAATGCTACGAAATCGAGCGCCGGGGAAGACTTTACCGCGAAACGATCGACGAAGAAGAGAACCGGGAACGAGAACGAGAACGAAAACGTCGCGGACATGTCTATTTGCAAAACTGAATGCGTGAATCCGATGGAAATAGTAACCGAAAACGCCGCGATAGACGGAAACGTAACATCGAAACATCAAACGACGATAGAAACGTTGAAGAACGCGAGTTCTTGCTCGACCTTTAAGACGAGCACGCCCGAGAGATTCGTCGGCGCCGTGTCCAACAACAGCACCGAGCCATACGAATTTCCAATAACAAAGAAACCGAACGTCGACCAGTGCAAATCGCTGCACAAAGAGCACTGGAAAAAGGAAACGTCCGCGAAATGCGAATACGATACTACGGTGGAGCTAAAGAACTGCGTCGAAAAACGCGAAGAAGAGAAGGTAAAGAAGGGGAGTGGCCAGAAAAATGGAAAGAAGCGATCGAGTAAGAGCGAAAAAGTGTCGAAACGTAAAAAGCATAACGGAAAAACAGAGACAACGGGTAAGCAGACCGTTACCTACGAGACGTGACAATAGAGTTCTGAGAATCGTTCGATGAGAGATTTTTATTTTGGAAATTTAAGTAAATTATCAAAGTGGGGACTGTAAGGTGGTATTTCTTGGAATCTTGGAATTTTAGGAACCGATTGAAAATTTATTCTTTGGAAACTAAGGCCACCCGAATGGTGGAGGATTAACTGTTAACTTCTTTTACGAGTGACAACGAAAGCAAAATTATTTTCGAAACTTTATTGTTGCGCCTACTATTTCCACGATCGTATAATCGCATTTGCCGCGTAACGTTTCTATTTACTTACTTCGTAGATGAGAAACAGATCGGTAAGTTTGAGAAGCGTCTGCTCAAAAAAGAAAAGAAACGACGGGACGGACAAATATACCGCGAGGAAAGGAAAGCCCAACGAGCTATTGAAAAATTCAGTCATCACGTGACGAGCATCGCGGAAAAAATGGGTTATTTACAAAGTACGTATTCCGTAAAAAATCTCGTTCTTGTAACAAATCACGGGGGAATAAAAAGTTGTTTATGTGCCCGCAGTGGGCAAATCGGTGGCATGCTGATTTTAGAGTTACGATATACATTTGAACGCTTACTTTTTCAACATTCAATATACTGAATGATATTCTAATTATACCGATGTAATGTTGAGACTTACTCCTTGATATACGTACCATATCTCAGTGTTCGAATATTTTTCTAATTCGAGATAAAATACCTTGAATATATTTCACATATATGTATATTGGTATTACTAATTTTACCCAAAACCTTCGTGCACTTTCATAGTATAGTGAATAATACTAAAGGTATGTTTAATATCATTGTCCTGATAACATTTGAACGTATCCACACTTCTTGTACAATTAAAATTATTTTTCAAAACGTTTAAATAACGCAGCCTGTCCATGTTTTCATCGCTGAAGTGTTTGTCAAAGATTTTTAACTTTATTCTTCGCACTGTGCGTTGGCCATCCGAAGTGAAATTAATCATTCACTTTATACTCGTAGATGACGTGTTTCCAGAAAGAACAATCTTTGTTCGAGCAATTTCGCGGGAATTCTATTCTGAATGTCTTATTTTTATTGCTAACATACGGTTTTTCTGGGTTACCCGACTGTGTAAATTATTCTTTCTTAAAACACGGCTCAAATTCCCAGAGTGAACACTTTTATTTAAGTATGTTTTTACTTTTATAGTAAATTTTACTTGGGGCCTGTTTGTATTCGATGCAACATTCATCTTTCATTGAATTAAAATTTCTTTTTTCTTCCAGAACGTCGCTCGAATTCGCGCGCCAACGAGACCAACGATTCCTCCGATTTCTCTGGAGAGTCCTCGTACACGAGTTCCAGCTACGACAGCTCCGCTTCCTGTTCCTGTTCCTGTTCCTGTTCCTCCTGCTCTTGCACCTCCTGCTCCTGTTCCTACGACCTCTCCGATTGCTCGTTTTCCGACAACTCGTATGGAACCGACGAGTACTCGGAATACACATTATGTTCCTGTTCGGGATGCGACACCTCTTGTTCCAGCGAATGATGGTGCCGTCCCGTTGCCATTGCTCGAATCGCATTTTTAAAAACGACACTCGCAACATAATGTGCATGTACAACGCCGTGCATAGCACCGCGCGTTAACCTTCGTGTTATCGCATAGTTTTTATACGTAGGCTACGAGAAATTATTTATTTATATATGTACGAATAAAAGATTACACGAATAAAGAAATTCCTATACAATGCCCCATAAAACATTCGCTAATAAATGATACCAAAACACGCTGACGTTACGTGCTAGTAAAACACAGAAAAATATTGTTCGAGTGATTATTAGATCATTAAATTTTGATTCGTTCGTTGGGAAATATTTCATCGAGTAATTGAAATTTTTATTTTTATGTAACGAATCGGAGATAACCACTTGTTTATCTCCTGTTCGTTATTCGATATTTTTATTTAGATAAGGGTTTTGCTCGTTTCTGGCTTCCACAATGCATGTTTTCTTCGCGTTATGTATCTCCAGGAGTTCGTAAACAAACCGAGATCGTGTAAACGGAGCGCGTAATATATTAGTGTAAAGACAGCCAATCTTGAAATGCTGTATGCTTGTGAAACCGTTTTAACTGCATCTTGCAGTCTATAAGAATAAACCATCTTGATTCTAACTACGCATTGAAACGTGCGATGATGCTCCAAATCTATCAGAACCAAAAGGAAATGTAGCCAAACAAGCCACTCATCATCCGTGTTGAATTACATTAAAATTACATTAAAAATTGTTTACAATGCATCAGTGAACCTTTAAAACAAAAGTGAATAAATCAATCAAGTATTAATGGTTCTACACATTCTATTGTTACAATTGTACACAAGGTTCGAATGAAACTGTTCAAATTTTCAAACAGTTCTGACATAGCAGTTAATTTTTCACTTTCCACGTTCACTAAGTAACCTTCGTTCATAAAAATTTACAGTTTCGTTCAAGCTTTGATTGCATACGAAAAAGTACTCTGATCGTCCTAGATAGAATCGATTCGAATAGACAAATCAGATACAAACCTAAATGCATCAATTTTATCAACTACAGGCGCTTAGTCAAACGCTCGCGACGCCCGATGTATGCAATTTTTATAACGAATCGAAACGAAACGAAATAGTTTCAGGACACATCGCATTACATCGAAACGGTTTTCTCTATTTATATCATCGATATTGCTGTCGTTGCACTGGTATGTACGATCCATCCCTATGGACGTTGTATACTTGACATACATTTTAAAAATACTTTCTGGTATAAACTAAATTCCACGTCGGGGTAAACGCGTTATTTGGCTATCGCGGGCGAGAGTGAGGGCGCGTGCCTCATCGATTCGATCGAATATTGCTTCCCTCTAAACGCTACTGTGACGGATGAGATTACACGAAATCGAGCACTTGCTATAGATTTTGATAAAATCTATACTCCGAAGAAATTTACACTTGCACCAATTTTTGCATTGGAACACTTGCATGTAAACAAACTCGCGTGTCCTGACTTTCGAAACAGAAACATTAAAATGGCGATCGACGATAAGAATTGAACTCATCACAGCCATTGCAATTGCTCGAAGAAATCACGCACGTACAGAAATGGAAAATTTAAATGTCAAATATCTTCGTAAAGAATGAACTTGTTAAGCACTTATTTCTGTTTTAGATTCGCCAGAAAAAGTTTGAGTAAAATCGATGATCCCACAGACGTGACATCCCCTTGTTAAACGACGCTGGAATCGCAAAAGGTTGGCGCTAAAATATTTACAGAAACGAATGACGTGGTTTGCGGACGAAGAGCCGATTCAGGCTGTGAAAAATCATTACTCTAATCGACATGTCGTACATGGATTAGATGCAGATTGTACTTGTATGTATGCTAGAAAGATATTTACGTTTATCTCTGAATTCTTTTTTGGTTCCTCCCTTTTTAAAACGTGCGTCACGGACCTTGATGTTTTAGATATAAAACTATATATACGGCCATTATATTTTTATTTTTGTCTACCGGCACGCAAACGATCTTTTAATATATCTTAGGACGTAGGCTCGATTTCAATAGTTTTTCCATTTTACCCTGGAGCTGCCTAATTGGGTAACAGCGGGGAACGATCGAAACTGCATGCATTTCGTGCGTTTGCACACGATAACAAGAAAGACTCACGAGTGTACTTGGATACCTCGCGAGAGAAAATCATTAATTTATCTCTCGCCGCAAGTCTAAAACGTACACCGTGAAAAACAGTTTCCTTGGCTCGATACCAAAGAATCGCCAAGACTCGATACGCCAAACCCAATCATAGCTAGTTTCCAAAGATAAATTAATCGTAAAGCTTATCTCAAAGATTTTTCGCGATATCATCGACGATCGAGGTTTCGATTATCTAACGTTTAACGTTCGGTTATCGATCGGAGGAGACGATCGTTTCCCCCATTAAACGGTGTGCAATGTTCCATCGTCCAGGGGGAGGAAGGGGGGGGGGTGAAAAGAAAAGATCAGGAACTACGCGGGTGTTTGATCGTCGTCGATGTTCCACGTCCTTTTTCGATCTACGTCTGCGCGTCTCGGCCGGGTCTATAAAAGCGACACAGGGCGTCGCGACGACTCCAGACGCGACATGCGCGCATTGCTGAAAATGTGAGACAGAACCACGTTTGCCGTTTTTTCGTTACCGTTGTTAACAGCTTCCCTCGATTTCTGTGAGAACCGATTCGCGACGATTCCCATCGAATCTATTCACATCGACTATTTCGAGTCGTGTCCGTTCGTGTTTCGCATTTACGGCACGCTGTTAGCTGTGAAAATGTAATTGTGAGAGGCCGTCGAAAGACAGACGTTCGTGAAACCGTAACTGCAATTTACGTCGAATTCAGTGTGTTGCATGATCCATGCGTTAATTCGCCTACGGCGACGCTTCACCCATCGTTCAAAGGATTTTATCGTCGTGGTAAGTTTTAAAAGTATAACTCCTTGCCCCCGTCGATCGTGATAATCAACGATTACGCGACTAAATGAAAATATTATACCGTGACAGGTTGAAATGAAAATAAATCGAAGAGAAAATACCTCTATGCAAAGTAGTTCTTCTCTTATCGAACGTTCGTCTATTCATCTGTCTCTCTCACTCTCTGACCGTCTCCTAGAATACCTTGTTAAACGCAAAGATACGCCAAAATATTACTTCACTAATCTCTCGCATGCGTTAAAATAGCACCGGTAAACACAAACGCTAAATATATCTGTGTCCAAAGTTTGTCAGAACGAACCGGAAAAATCCGGCGGTGATATACGAAAAAATAATCGACCGTCTTTTCTTCGTTTCGCGTTAAGCTACCAGAAACATAGAGGCGAAACAACAGATCGTAAACGACCGACACGATGGATCGAATCGCGCGATCGAAGAATTTAACAGCTTCGATGGTTTACTCGTTCCAAAACGAAAAAACAATATTTGTCCGACGAGTGCAAACGTTTTCGACGATAATATTTTCAGAGAATCATTTTCCTCTTATTTCCTTTACTTTTCGTTCGATTTTGGTTTGAACAGAGTCGGTGGAAATGGTGACAAGATGAATTTAGGCGCGTTGCCGCAGCGAGATCCTTGCTATTGATCTAGCTGGCTCCAAAGGTTCTGGGTTCACCCGGCCAACCTCCGGCATCATCCCCTCTTGTCGCCAACGTTCCCAGACCTCCGTGGCCTGCTCGTCCTTTGCGTACATGGCCCACCAACCCCCGAAATCTCATCGACTTTTTCCGACAATTTTCAATTTTAGTCGAGAAACCCTATTCGTCGAACCGCGACGTCGGCAAGCACGTGTCGATCTTTCGGGAATCGAGCACTTTGGCGTACAATAATGTGATTCTTAAAATGAACCCCAGACGTGATTCGTAAATTGAACATTTTTACCAAAATTATTCGTTACGTTAAATTATTCAACCCTTTGCACTCCCACTGGCGCAAACACGATACGCGCCATAGATTCAAGTTTCATTTATAATAACGCAAATTGAATTTAGAAAATGTGTAAATAAAATTTAAATTATATTTAGATACAGAGAATTTCTTTTTATTTTTAGAAGTGCATCACAAAATTGCAATTGGTATTGCCATTGGTATTCTCGGAGCATAAAAGGTTAATAGTTTAATAATATAATAGTGGATGTGTATATTGAAATAAATAATTATAAAAAATAAAGACTCTGAGGTTCAATAACATGGCTGTGTACAAACATTCGCTGGGGTCGAATTTCGCCTCCGCTGTACGAAAGTACTGTTCATTTTACGAATCATTACTGTACTCCATTGCTAAAAACGAGATCGAGTAGATGAAAAAGGGTAACAGAGACGCGTCCAGTTATGTCTTTCGTTCGTTTCAACCGGGAAGGGTAGAGAAGCAAGGGCAAGGACAACAATTCTTGAATCAAAGACGGACGACGAGAGACGATGGTTGTCTCCGAAACGTTTCGCGCTCGATCGACCTGCTGGCGTCGGTCGAAGTCGCTAGCAACGATGACGCAAACGGACGGAAAAACTTTTCGTCGAACTTATGATTACGCGGGCGGGTCTGAAAGAGCGAGAGAGATAAAAGGTGAAAAGCCGGACGGGGATCGATCGACGTTACGCGTTCGTGTGGTAACCCAGGAAGCTCGTACAAGCGAGAAAGAAACCGCGAGTAACGAGAATATGGTCTCTGATTACAGATGAAACTTCACGAGAAGAAAGAGTCCGGCATACACAAAGTTCAGGAGGTTCCTCTGAAGGAGCTGGAACTGTCGAAGGAGTACGAGGTGGAGAAGACGTTGGGCGAGGGCAGTTTCGCGAAAGTTTTGCTAGCTACGCACCGAGCGACTCGCACACGCATCGTTTTGAAAGCCGTCCACCAAGAACTGACCACGAAGAAAGACTTTTTCCGGGAGTTTCATTACTCGTACCATCTTAGCCCGCATCCGAATATTCTGTGCTCGTACTCCGTCACGTTCAAATCCGAGAAGTGTTTCGTTTTCGCGCAAGAGTACGCGCCGCACGGCGATCTAGCCGGAAACGTGAGGACCGGCGGCCTAAGCGAGGAGGCGTGCAAGAGGATCGCCGGTCAGCTCGGTTCCGCCCTCGAGTTCATACACTCGAAACAGCTGGCTCATCGCGACATCAAGCTCGAGAACGTGTTGGTGTTCTCGTTGGACATGTCCAAGATAAAACTGTGCGATTTCGGGTGCACCAGACGGGAGGGGACGCTGGTGAACAAGATCCGTTGCACCTGGTTGCCGTTTCAGCCGCCGGAGATATACGAGATCGTGAAGAACGAGAGGTACGCCTGCAAGAGGAGCGCCGATTGCTGGCAATTCGGTATCGTGTTGTTCGTGTGCCTGACCGGGAACCCGCCGTGGCAGAGCGCCGATCTCATCCAGGATCCTGAATACTCGGCGTTCCAACGATGGCTGAAGAGACGCACCACCAAGATACCGCCAACCTTCAGGCGATTCACGCCGAGGCTGCTGCGTTACTTTAAGCGCGTGTTCGAGCACAAGCCGGAGAAGAGGCCGCACGTCACCGAGATCAACAAGTATCTGAAGGACTCGTGGTGCGTCAACAAGATCAGTCACAGCGCCACGTCCACGTCGGTCGACGCCAGCGAGACGATCGTGAGGAGGGGCGACAGTTTGCTCTACCTTGACACGATACTCGACGATCAACGCAACGTCGACGAGAACAAGAACAAGCTCAGAAAGCTGTTGCACAGCTACGGCCTGGAGACCACCGTCGATCAGAAAGTGGTCACCAAAAGGATCTGGGAGTGGGTGATGCAGTGCGACTCGAACATCGGTGAGCCGGCTTTGGTTGGTAGCCTCGGGACAGAGGGCATGTGAGAGATGGCCAGAGCTACCAGCGAGCCCTGCCTCAGAACCGATCGCCGGGAACGAAAGTACAGCTTCGCTGGCTTCGGGGCCGATCGCGACGGACGAAACGCGTCCTTCTCCCTTTTGCAACCTGCCAAACAGACCGTCGAAACGACCGCGACGAACTTGCCTCCTTCACCCTTTCATTAGGCTGCCTCGGGCGTTTCGTCGTTTCCGCGTCTCAGCGTTCATTTATTCCCAGAACACCGTCGACGTGGACGCGAGAACGTGTGATAATCCCTGTCTCTCTTTATCTATCTCTCTTTCAGTCTTCTTTACCCCTTTCATTTCCTTCCCTTCCCTCTCTCAACCTTCTCTACAAGCGGACCAATTATCTATCGACGAACGTATCGCAAATGTATATGCGTGTAGAAATACGTATGCATTAATATACACATAGTTGCTCGTACATCATAATGGCGATTCGCTATAAACGAAAAGAAACTTGTTATATTTAAAAGTTTTCGTTTGAATAAATTAAAGACGACGTTTGCCAACGATGGTGGCCACGTTGAAAACACCGGTTCTCGTTCGATCACCGAAGTTAAGCAACGTTGGGCGCGGACAGTACCAAGATGGCTGACCGCTTGGGTACATCCGCGTATTATTGGCATTATCGTCACTGTACTCTGTTTGTAATATTAGTATGAATGAACGAATATTATAATATTCATAAGTAGAAGTAACCCAACGTAACAAGCAACAAAGTTTCTTTTCATTCGTACGAATACGAGTAACTGTGATTAATGTATACATCCACGTAGAAAACCGCCTTTCGTACATCTCCTTTTCATCAACTTCGAGGCGAGAATTGCCCCCTCCGCCAAGGGACAACAAACAGCGCGTAAAGAATAACCAAAAGTGTGACAGAATCCCGCGCGACGTACGCGCGCAAATAACAGGCAATTTCTACTTCCTGTAACGAATACAAAACGAATGTGATACAAAGAAATATAAAATAAAAGAACAAAATACCAAAACACGTTAAGACTGCGGCAAAAACGCGAATGTAACTACG
Organism: Colletes latitarsis; assembly: GCF_051014445.1. NCBI lineage: Eukaryota > Metazoa > Arthropoda > Insecta > Hymenoptera > Colletidae > Colletes > Colletes latitarsis. Next base: position 12,707,739 of record NC_135140.1, read on the forward strand.
ATCGATGTTTTCGGTGTCGACTATAGAGACAATAATGACTGCGGATTTCCTAGTAATTTATTACGTTACGATAATTATTTAGTCTAGCGAACGTGAAACCCGGGTATAGACGACTGTACCTTGCGAGGCCTTGCGTGATGATCGAAGGAATCGTACCATCGAGAAAGTAGGAAGAATCGCGTAGCAGAAAACGAAAAAGAAAGCAAAACGTGCGAAGAACAAATTGGAGAAGCAACATTCGATAACAGAATTTAAACGATATTTAACGTTACTAAGCGATATAGAGTACGCATACGCATAGCGCGCATATATTCTTCTAGCAATTTATTAGTAGATGGAGCGAACAGATGGAAAACGGTGGTGTACAACTTGTTGGGGCTATCTTGAACGCGAAACAGCGTGCTCCGCGGGTGTATAATAATTTACGTGCCATGGTTTTTCGCCTACGTCTTCGACGAGTTTACGCGCGCAACGCGTGCTTTCGCAGAACGCAGTTTTCGATGTAACAGAAACCACGAATGTTGGAAAAGGAAAGACCCATCGAACGGAAGAAATGTGCAACGAAGGCGACGCGTCAGGCCTCCGTTAATGCCAAGCAATGTTTTCTATATAAACATTACCGAAATAAACGTTGCAATTACATAGAATCCAGAATGTCTTTCGAATCATTTGTCGATCTCGTCTTTTCCTACGATTCTCGAGCCATTGCCCTTTGTTTCGCATGCAAAATTCTGTGTTTTTGATTATTTTTCGTTTCATTAGTTATGTTTTCTGCATCACTTGTTTGCGTCGATTACAGGGTGTTCGGCCACCCCTGGGAAAAAATTTTAATAGGAGATTCTAGAGGCTAAAATAAAACGAAAATCAAGAATATCAATTTCTTAACTTCGTTAAAAAGTTATTGAAAAATTAAACTGAAAAATTTCAAATCGTTCTGAAAAAATTATTTTCAATTGCGGGGGTCAATTGCAATCATTTTTGGTGAATACACATACCCTCGAAATCCTACCCACTATCGAGAAAAAAATTCGAATAGGTGCTAATATTTCGGTGAAAAAAAAATTTTCAAATCGTCCTGGAAAAATTATTTTTAGTTGCAGGGGTCAATTACAATCATTTTTGGTCATTAGACATACCCTTGTAATCCTAACCATTTTCGAGAAAAAAATTCCTTACCGAAAATATAATTTCTGGCAAGAAATGCTTCCTCGAAATTTCGTGCGTATCTTTAAAACGTCATAACTTCTGAACGGATTGACGGATTTTAATGTTCAAAAAGCCAAACGTCGCATATTTTAGTGTAGAATATGTAGGAATCGTAAAAATATTCGAAAAGTTGATTCTTCAGTCCGTAAAATGAGAAAAACCCCATAAAAATGGTCCAATTTTCAAACAGCCATAATTCCTACAATAGTGAATATATTTCAATGAAACTTTTTTCTGAAGTAGAGCTCATGGATACCTACAAAAAAGTATTAGACAACTTTTCTATAGGGCGTCAAACAAAATTACTAAAAAATAAAAACGACTTTATAAGAAAAATCGACAGGGGGTAGGTGCCTAAATTTTTCGACGGAAAAAAAAAATTTCAAATCGTTCTGGAAAAATTATTTTCGTTTGCAAGGGACGATTACAATAATTTTTGGTGAATTGACATACCCTCGAAATCCAGCGTATTTTCGGGGAAAAAATTCAGTACGAGCGGAACTTTAAACTTTTTAACGAAGCCTCAATCAACAAATTGATATTCTTGATTTTCGTCCTATTTTGGCCTCTAGAATCTCTCATTGCAATTTTTCCCAGGGGTGGCCAAACTCCCTGTATAAATGAGGGTTACTGAAAGGTTAATCTTTAATTCGACTCTCTAAGAAGAGGAACGCGTGACCCGTTTCGCGATTCGTGCTTTGTCCGCGTTTCTCAAACTTTTAACGAGCAAAACAGCAATCCGACGACCGTTCTTATTCCCTTTTCTCCTTTTCACCCCGAATTCGCAAACGCGAGAAAGAGCAACCAAGAGGGCCATCGACGAATACTCGACCTTTCGCCTTTTCCCTTTTCTCGACTCTCGGGTCGAGTGCCACGAACGTGCTCGTACGATCTGACCCGCCCTTATCCCACGATATTTACATCCACTGTTGCAGTTCTGTCAAGTATTTCGAGCAATTATACATAGGTGCATAATGTACGATTAACTTTCCCAATTCCCGTGGTTATAACAGAAGAGAGCGAGCTTTCATGTTATTTTTCTGAAAATGGTACCAACACATTCTTTGGATTCTTCTGATTAAAACGAGCCCAAACACGACGTAAATCAGACTACTTTTAATTTTCTTAATATAAACAATATGGCATAATACATATGTGCAATGACTACTCATAATTATATCTTCATACCATTCAATAATTTTTTTTAAGTTTTTCAGAATTTGTATGATGTTTGGACTCATTTTAATTAGAAGAATCCTAAGAATGCATTGGTATCGCTTTCAAAAAGGTAAAACAAAAAATACGGAAAGTAAACATTTTTTTTATTAGACGATTATTAATCTCGCTTCCTTTCGCTTTCCTTCTCTGGATCGAAGGGGGACGGAATCGTGGAAAGTTGACCGTGCAGATTTTAGTGAAAAATTCTAAAAAAGATACAGCACGCGCGCGACACGGATGGGGTTCTTCGAACGCGGTTGACGTTGGCAAACGAAAAGTTTCCACAAAGCGAAATCGTCGAATTTATTGCACGCCTCGCGAAAGAAACAGACGGTTTCTCGGAATGGTTAACGACTGTGCCTGGAAAACGGACACGAGACGAACCGAGCCGTGTCACGCGATCGGAACCAACTGCGAGAGGAAGCCTTTGGTCGGAAACCGATGGATTTTTTTTTTTTTATAAATATCCGAATATCGCGGCGGTCGGGGTACGATTTACCGGCGTTGGGACGGCAAAGCACAGGAGCGAAGCCAACTTGGCGAACGTCAAAAGGCGCCAACGTGCAGCCGGCTTTTATCGTATCTGGATACAATGCGTATTTCGGGCTTGCGCATTGCTATTTCCGTGCGTCGCGCGGCTATTCTTAGTCGTTGCTTCGACCAGCTGCACGCTTGCCGTGTGTACACGCATAGATACCGCTGTATACAGGGCGTTTAACTACAGGTGGGCAATCTTTCAGAGGATGATTTTACGTGCCAAAATAAGACGTAAATCGAGAATGACGAAACAGCCGTCGGGGCTTCTTTATTTTCTGACTTACGGTGCAGTCCGCGCTAATCCTCCAACTTACGATTTAGTATCAACGCATACCGCCATTTCTCGTTTTCGAATCGTTAGTTAAATTCAAGCTTCGTACATTGTAGGATTATCGACGACCGGTTAAATAGCGAAATCGTAATTCTTCGCTTCCGGAATGTACTTCGGTAAGTTCGAGTACGAAATAGAGATGTGTAATAGTTTAAAACTATAGTTAGGAACATCTTTTACATAGAGAAACAAGTGGACAACGGTACTACCTAAGAATATATCTAGATTTCCACCTTCGAAAATTTTATTTCTGATGTTACAATTATGATGTGAGGGTGAACGTTCACCATTAGCGTGATAGAGTATCGTACCAGTTGAGGGTTGAAATTTCAAGCATTAGAGTGTACAAGTGAGATTTCGGTTGATTTGCAACTAAAAGTCGGAGCACGCTTTTCTGATAGTAAAATAAGGGTGGAAAAAGAGACGCTCGCGGTGATAACGACAACCCCGAGGCCGTGAATTTCCGTTCATAGGGGGAGGAAAGGAAAGAAGAATGTCCAGCCGTCGGACGGCTGGTCGCCGGGGATCATCATCGATCCACCGGTCCAACGGCCCGACGTCTATTTTCATACAGGCTAACCTATTTATACACACGGACAATGTTCCACTTCTATCGACCGATGAGAACACCGACTAACCATACAGCGTCGCGACGCATCGGTTGCATCCTTGTGGCAATATTTCAACACCGTTCAATGTGCCACCACGCGTCATATCGCGTTGTAGCGTGACGTTGGAACCCCCATGTTTTGCATCGCGTGACTCCTATCCGAGAAATAACGTTACGCTTTTTTACCATGTTCGCGACTATTTTTCAATTTTACAATGTCTTCCTCGGTTTCATTAACGTCGAATGAACGCTTCGCGGAGCGACATTCGTCGGTAACCGAAAGGAAGTCGGGCAATTTTCCGGCCAAGATCGTTCGTAACGTTCGTCGATGACCAAATTAATATTGTATTTGCGTCGAACGAAGAAGCACCCTCGAATAGAAAATCTTGGAATAATCTAAGAAAGTTATTTCCGAGGGTAAAAAATCGTTGAGGTACAAGTCGTTGTCGTGGAAATTAACAAAGAAAATTCCAGAAACTGACGCATCTGGCATGCTGAGTGCATCTGCGGGTGGCGGTTTATGGTGCTGCCTGTGTTGAAAACCAAGGGTCCGTGCGTCATGTTCGGTGATATTAGGAAGACGATTTTAAACGTACGGTGTTCTCAGTCTATCTAAACTGCGACGCAACAACTCTCGTACCGTAGTTTGTTACTTTTAAACTCACGAGTTAATCGTATTTCATAGACTTCAATAATCAGTACTAAAAGATACTATTGTATTTTTAGCAGACTATCGACGACGTACGAACAATGCACCGCGTGTCTTCTATGAGTTTATTCGCGTCGTTTAATAAAGCAAACTTTATTAAAATAATTACTGACTCTTTATTCTTAATACTATTTGGTTTCCAACGTAAGAAAATATCATTAATTCTTAATATACTTATCTTTAAAGATTCCTTTCCAGTCATATGGAAATCGTTAGTGATTTTATATGAACATTTGAGAACACTGCGCGACGTGCTCTCTGACTTGTGGTTCGATCTTCCTAAAATGAAAAAATAAAAGAAATTTCAACGGGAACGGTTGAAAGAATAAAGAAAGAAACGTGCACTCACCAAATTACTAAATGTCGAACGCTTTGAGAATCAGTTGTTGCAAATTTTCATCCGTTTTCGGGCTTAACGGATGTTCAAATAACATCCACAACTTTTCAAATTCCTGGACAAAAGGTTCCACCAACGAATTGTGGTTGGTCACCAGGACATTTTCGAAGTTTCCAAAGAACGCGGACATTGTCCAATTCGTACTACCGGTGATCACTATATCACGATCCACGATCACGAATTTGTGATGCATCAGGACATCGGAGTCCTGCATTTTGATCGTGATACCTGAAATATATGTGTAGTTTTTTTTTTACAAACAAACGACATAAAATGCTATTCAGCGCCGTCGATAACGAACAATCGAACGAGCTCAGCTTGCGTTTACAAAACGACTGAAACAAACCGTTACTGTGAAACAGAACCGTTTGCGCGGCATCGTTGACAGCTTTGCCTCGGTCCATTATTACCCTGACGAGTACACCTCGTTTACGAGCGTTTACAATAGCTTTTGATAACATTTGGCAAGTCAACATGTGCATACATACGTCCAAACTCTGTTTCGCGCAGTTCATATAATTTTCCAGATTTCTAAAACGTTATCTACAGTCAGCCAAACTCGAAGGTATTATAAAATCTTTGGATATTTCATATACGCGAAGTCATTGATCTACTAGTTGTATTGTTATAGATTATGATACAAGGATTTTGTGATAAATATGATGTGTATATATACAGGGTGTCTGGTGTATTCAGAAATGCAGGATTAAAGATATAAACAAACTGTTCTTACAAAAGTTTTTTGTGTATGCAGAAAAACATAATGTAATATATTTTTTTTTGTCGGTGGAAGTATGAAAGAGATTTCAAGGTCAAGTTATTTCTTCTTTTAATGAAATGCTTTATTTTTTTTATACATAACATTATAGTACAAGTTAATATGAATCTGAATAATTTTAACTGTAGATTACTATATCCCCCTTAGAAACCTCTACTAGAACGTAAATAAATAAATAAATAATATCCTTCAAATGTCCTTGGCGCTTCCATCCGAAATTTAAAAAGCGTCACCGCACTATGTCCACCATAAAATCAAACAACTTTTGCCTGAAACATTCTCTTCTACTTTTAAAAATAGACGAACTATCCAGATAACTTATCTTAAATACCTCACCCTGTATATCTACATTGATAGATTACGATTGGTTTACCTCATGTAACGAACCGGACAATTGTCCTTGGAGCAAGCTTTGCCAGAATTGGCGTGTACTCGACAATAATTGGATGCTTTTGAGAAAAACATAACTTCCGATATGTTTCGTTTCGTATCATCGACGCTTGTTTTTGTAATCGCACAGTTGTCGATAACATTTTTCCGAGAATCACGAAATCTTTTGTACAACTTCCAAATAATTTCCGAAGTAATCAGTATACCCCCCACTAGGAAAATTTTATTGTTTATCATTCCTAAAACAAAATATATGAAAACGTAACAATTAATATCAAAGCAGCAACATCCAAAATTTTATTGAAACCAAAAGTACACTTGTATATTAGGTACCATTTTGTTTTATGTGACTCTAACCCTTTCATGACGAATGACCACTATAGTGGTCGTTATCGAAGCCATCCCCATTATGATTAACCACTATAGTTGCTACCTACGAAATTATCCCTATACAAGAAGCTCTACTGTTGCTTAGCAATTTATAAATGCATCATTTTTCCTCTCTGTCTATCTTTTAGTACACACTAGTGGTTCACTCTTTAGTATGTACTCTATGTACAATGATGACGCAGTAACGGTTAATACCGTTGTGGCAAAAGAGCTAGTAAACATTCGATGTTGTGCGACTACAACGAATAGAATGAAAAATCGTAAACGATAACCTTTTAATTCGACTGATAAATAAATAAAAACTGTAGGTTTTGATATAGTCTCGTTTAGTGACGACTATTATTGCTTACTAAGTAATAAACATTCTTATCAGGAAAATTATAACCTATGACTGATATTCTACCGGTCGAAATATCAATCACGAATTTTATAATAAAGATGTAAATAAAATATATCATACCGTTGTATATACCATTTATTACCTAAAGATGTTCAAATTGTTCTTGTTAAAGAAATAATAAAAAGAAGAACGAATCGATAAGTCACCAATTTTGCCGCCACTGAATGACGCTTAATTCCCCTGAAGTTGTCTTCAAGTACTGACAACCTTCTACCAATGAATAACTGCCCACAGACTATCTACGCTAAGGTAACAGTTGGAACGTTTGTCAGCCTGTCAGCTCGCGTTTTCGAGTTATATCGAATTGTAAAAAAAAAAAAAAATTGCTGATACAAGCGGATTACGAAAGTTTTACCTTTATTAAAAGCTTTGTAAAAGATGTTCGCGGGTTTTGCGGAAGTTGAATCATTGACTACTTAGTTCTGTCCCATTTGTTTAGATATAAACTCTTTATCTCTATTCCAAAGTATATTACATATTGTGTTCAACTGATATGAACAATCAAATATTTCGGATCTTGAGGACAATTTATTAATATCGACCCTGACAACTTTGACTTTCCATTTGTCTTCAAATTCTTTTATCCGCGCGTCTTCTATGGTAGAACTTGACCATGGTTTAAATCTATAACACGTCATCATACAATTAAAATACCTTTGGTGTGCTCTAAAATTATCCTTTATGCATAGCACAGAAAAAAAAGATAGAAAATTTTATAATAAATTACTTTGTTCCTATGACTATATTTGCTGGTTTTTCCTTTATTGTGGACATTGTATTCATCAAATATGGAATATCATTAAAACCCATGGCATCATCGAAACAGAATACAGAACATATAGCATCAACTTTATCTTTGCATGCCTAAAAAATTAAACACTTAAGGTTTCAGTCTTACTTATTTATATATGTGAATATGTATATACATACAGGTAGTATATGATTATATTTTTTAATGCTTGTTTCTGAAGTGTCCCAAAATTGTAATTTAAACAATACAACTTTGTCCCAAATTTTAACTGGCCAAAATACATTTGTCTTTTTTATCCCATTGGTTTCAGTGTAATTATTGGATTCTAATATACCAGCAAGACGTGCTACAACCGAGGTTTTTCCTACCCCGGATCTGCCAACCATAAAAATTTTATATGTAACTTCTTCAATTGAAGATGGTAGAGGTGGTCTTTCAAGAATACCTGTAATGTTTTATAAAATACGAAGTTAATAATAAGTATACATAACGATCCAGCAATAGCCAAATAAAATTTATACTCATACGATTTTCTGTTTACCATAAAATCTTCTTTTTTTCGATGTGTTTACATAAAAATGATGCACCAACGATTCTCCCTCGACCGAATGCAACCAATTCACGTTTATTGCGTTCATGATCAATTGCAAGAAAATCAGATAATACGAAAATCAAAAAAATCATCAATAAACATTGGCGCTGACAAAACAAACGTTTCGTTCTACGTATAAAGTTAAAAATTTTGTATTCTACAGAATCGGTGTTCTTTGAAAACTTTGATTCAAAGGATTTAACATCAGAAAAGGTTGGAACACCGAAGATTACGCTTTTTGGTATTGCAACCTTTGCGGAATAACCTAACAAAAACTCGTAAAACCATCGCGTTTCCTCCGTCCATTCCAACTCCAATAATTGGACGTTTCCAACAAGTCCGACAAGTTGCTTATCCTATACACAATTGTATGCAATCGGCGGTTTCTACGAATTTCATGTATATATGAATCTCTCGACGAATCGGATCAAGTCCCGCCTTAAGAGGACCAATAAGAATTCTTATAATACGCCAATGCAAATGGGACAAATAATTCCATTAGTAGTGAAGTTGGCGTTAGTTCAAATAAATGCCACATTGACCAATAAAATCCATTTACAACACGTAACGCGTTGTTTGCAGTTGTATCGCCATATTGTATATTTAACGCGGGTCACTGGCGCGTGTATGGGCTTTCCGTAAGATTTTCTGCTGAATAAAAGTGCGTGAATTGAGAGATATCGTAAAATATCACGCACAATGGATCCAGAAAAGTTGAAAGTGGTCGATTTACGGACAGAACTCTCACAGCGTGGACTGGATACGAAAGGCGTCAAGTCAGTGCTCGTTGAGAGACTTCGTAAGGCAATAGAGGAAGAAAATGCAAGTCGTAAGTTATATCTTCTTTTATCAGTAGTTTTTTAATCTATCGAGTACTTCTACTCGCATTACTCTTTATCCAGCAACGAATGCATCTGTTTATTCCAATGTTGACAAACATTCGAGTCAGGTGATACTGACTCGTTTGACGAATTTCCTACTGATTTGTGCATTAAATTATATTAGAACGATACAAAATAGTGTGTCTATCATTATTAAAAATAATTGATAACCGTAAAGAATTCGTTTCTTGTATTTTTAATACCATGTAGGTACAAACTATATATTCTTCTCTTCTGTTTACGTACGAATTATGCGCGCGACGCTACTTCAAAAGTTTCGTGGTATTTATTTAAGAATCAATAAATTTAGATTCATTTTAATTAACTTCATCATTCTTTTTTCTATAAATTTCTAATCATACTTCATTTTTCTAGAATTTGTTTTTTAATTATATAGTTCGTGTATGACGAATATATACGCACACCACACCATTATATATGTATATATATATATACATACTGTTTTATCTAAATTAATTAAACATAAATGGTTTTGTATATTGCAGAGGAAGATGCAAATGCAAATGCAGAAAATATACACGATGCAAGAGAAAATGATGAAAAATCTACAGATTCTGCGAAAGTCCCACAGACACCAAAAAAGTCTTCTAGATTGGCTAAAAGCACCCCAGCGGTAACGCCGCGCGAAATTCCTGCAGCAAAGAAACGAAGAACTTCTAGGGTCACTTACTCTAGGAAACGGACATCTCCAAAAAAAGCTGATCAAAATGATATGTCACGTGAACCGTCACCTACTATATCGGAATCTGCTTTGCAAGAGGAATCCACTATACCGGAAGAAACTATGGAGCAGGAAGAAGCATTACTAGAAGAAAAAACCGATTTGTTGGAAAAAAACAATGAAATGGATGTAAAAAAATCTTTATCAGATATAGGAAATGAGGGTTTGAATTCGACAAAAGTTACAAAAGCGGATGACGAATCGAAGAATATCGATGCTACGAAAAATAGCGAACGCGACACAAATGTTTCACAAGCGTCTATTGTAAAATCACCTATGAAAAGTAGCGAGACTATCAAGTTGCCTTTGAAAAAGTCAGACGAAATAAAAGATATTTTGCAGGTATCTATTACAAAGTTACCTGCGAAGTGTAGCAAAATTGTTAAGTCGTCTTTGGAAAAGCCGGAAGAAAAGAAAGATGGCATGCAGGCATCTGTTACTAAGTCACCTGTTAAAAGTAGCGAAATTGTTAAGTCGCCTTTGAAAAAATCGGAGGAGAAGAAAGATGATTTGCAAGCATCTGTCGCTGTGAAGTCACCTGTGAAGAGTAGCGAAATTGTTAAGTCACCTTTAAAAAAGTCAGAAGAGAAGAAAGATGATTTGCAAGCGTCTGTCGCTAAGTCACCTGTAAAGAGTAATGAAATTGTTAAGTCACCTTTGAAAAAGTCAGAAGAGAAGAAAGATGTTTTGCAAGCGTCCGTAACAAAATCACCCGTGAAGAGTAGCGAAATTATTTCTTCACCGTTGAAAACTGTAGAAGAAAAAATAGAGAAAACAGATAATACAGATCAAAAGCAACAACCAGTGACGCAGATAACATTAAAGGAAAAAACGTCGGAAAGTACGGAAGTTGCCAAAGAAACCATACAAATTGAATCCAATGAGTTTCAGAATGATACACCAAAAGCAACTAATGATAAACATGATAGAATAGATGGTATGGATAAAGAGGTCGTTAAAAACGAGGAGAAGAGCGAAGAACTAGCAGACGATGTTCAAGTCATAGAACCTGTTAATGATGTTAAAACTACTAACATTCCTAAATCAGATTTACTAATGGATGATTCACACAAGGAAGAACAAAATGTAAATGAGAATGAGAATCTCCAATCAAACCTTGAAGATCAGTTCATGGAGGATGAAGAAGTTGAATCCGGCAACAAACCAGAAATGGAAGATAATATGGACAACAAAGAAGATGATCAGGTATGTTTCAGGTTTCAGCAGTTCATTTTTACCTTTATTACATATGGTTTTAATTACTTTTAATTTGGGCCTATAAAATAACTAGAGTTTTTATTGTTAATTTTACTTGCATATTTTTGTAATGCTTTTATAATTCAATTTTTTGAATTACGAAAAAAAGATTAATAACGAAAAGTATAGAAAAATTACGAGCAACATGTATTCCACACTTGTGGAGTAGCGTCAAAAAAACGCGGGATCCCTAAGAACCTCGCTTTGGTATGCTAAGGGATAAAATGCTTATTACGAACAAATCGCGTATCATAAATTTGACCGTGTATGTGTGTGATCATTTTTAAATATTACTCGAAGGTACGTCTGATTCCACCTTGAATTACATCTAATATAACAATTCTTGTGCTGTGATATTTTACAGTGTGTGTTTGAGATTGTGGATGTTTACCAAATTAAATTGCATTCTCTACATTTTATTGTATAAAAATGTTACTGTACCTGCAGGAATTCTTGTGTTTAATTATTGACCTATTTTCATTTATGTGAAAAGGATATAGAAATGATAGAAATTAAACACGAAGAAGATACAGATGTAGATATGAAGGAAGGGACTAAGAATGATGTAGTTAAGGATAGAAAGCGGAAAAGGTCGCCCAGTCCTCTAGGAGATCGTCATGAACCGCCAGCGGTGCTCGTTGAGAATGAACCGGAAATTGACGATTCTGCCTTAATTTTATCTTGGTGTATGTTGGTATATAAACGAAAATAATTAGACTGTGTTCTATTCGCATAGTTAAGTTGTAGAAAGGAAAAGTTATCGTTATCTAAATTTTAAATATCGTTTTAGACGATTCGGATTTAAATTTAGTTATCGACGAGGATGGTTTTTTTACTGCTACCCCTATGCACAATGATGGATTTTCGCATATGTGGGCCGGCGCAAGAGCCTCGTACGGTTTTCTGTATGGAAAAGTTTATTACGAGGCAAAAATCGTGGATCTCTGTGCTATCGATGCAGAGAATAAAGACCATCCGCATATACTAAGAATCGGTTGGTCCACTTTGTACACGTCGATGCAACTTGGAGAGGAAAAGTTCAGTTTTGGATACAGTAGTACTGGGAAAAAATTAACAGACAATCAATTCGAAGATTATGGGCTTCAGTTTGGCAAAGACGACGTTATCGGTTGTTACTTCGACGCAACATCCGAAAGTAACATCATATTATCTTACACTGTAAATGGAAAAGATCAAGGCACGGCGTTCAATATCTCCAAAGAAGAGCTTGGCGACAAGCCATTATTTCCGCACATTTTAAGCAAGAATTGCAGCTTCGCCTGCAACTTTGGCCAAGAAAAGCCATGGGTAGAAGAGGTTTTACAAGACTACGTTTCAATCGGGAATGTGGACTCACAGTATAAGATCCCTGGTCCACGGAGACCAGGCAAGAAAGAAGAATGCGAAGTAATAATGATGTGTGGGTTACCCGGTTGTGGGAAAACTACTTGGGCAATGAAACATGCCACTGAGCACTCCCAGAAAATGTTCAATATATTAGGACTTAATACCCTAATCGACAAAATAAAAGTACGTCTTATGAACAATGTAATAGATGATTTAATTTTGTATCGTGTTTTATATAAGATATTTTTAATAAATTTTAATTAAGGACCCAAGCTCTTCTCAAAAAGCGGACAATAATGATCAATGGGAAACACTTATTAACAAATGTACTCGCGCATTGGACACGTTACTGGAAATGGCTCCAACTAGAAGGCGTAATTATATTCTAGATCAGGTATGTAATTTTTTTTTATAAAAAGCTGACTCGTACGACAGGTCAATAGAAAAGTCAATTTTCTATCCTGTTTGTTCATTCGACTTTAGTAAGTACCTAAAAGGATGTCACCGCGAGCATTGTTTTCCTTAAGCATTTGCAGCAGAAGATAAATTTTTTTTATCTTTCTATCTCTATTTATCCTTTTTGTTTTGTTATCGCGACCGTAAAAATGAAAGTGTACTGTTTTACTACGATATAATTATCAATAATACAGTTCCATTAACGATATAACGCACATCAGTGTATCGAGTTTAGAATAAGTCATTCAGATAAGAGATGTTTCGAGTACATGCACTGAATCACACATAATATCAAGAAATTCTTCGAGCTAATGGAATTACACAGACAATATATTTATAAAGAAACAAAAAAAAAAAAATTTTCCATACTATTTGTGCATGTTGATGAAGTTAGAATATTGCTGGATATCGATACGACTAACAAAATATGAAATATACGACTATCTTTCGTAACATAAAGAAATATATACAAATAAATAAAAATATAAAATAATTATAAATCTAACGATCTTTGGATTTTTTTATGGAACTGAATACAGACAAACGTATATCCTTCTGCACAAAGACGTAAAATGAAGAATTTTAGTGGATATCAGCGAAAAGCCGTAGTGCTTGTACCATCCGAAGAAGAATTTAAATCGCGTGTTGCTAAACATAAGTTGGTCGAAGGCAAGGAACCTAGCGACTCTGCACTTCTGGAAATGAAAGGTTGGTTTTGATAGTATTGGAGTGTATGTCGAAGGAAGAATATCAGTCGTACTAATGCAAAGAAGACTAAATACATTATCTTTAGAAGAGGAATATGAACCACACACGACTGGATGTTTTTTTTAGCAAATTTCAGAGCTCCGGTCAGCGGTGAATTCTTCGATGTCATCGATTGGGTTGAACTCGACCAAGAGGAGGGCAAGAAAGTCATAGGCAAATATAATAAAGAGGGAAAGGACGCTGGATACGGTCAGCAACAAAGTAAACGACCGCGACTCGAGTCAAGACCAGAAAGCACCCGAGAAAATCGGAATGACGTGCGAAGTAATCGTGATAACAGAGAGAGTCGAGATTATCGTGACAGACGGGGCAATAATTGTAAGAATCGTAACGTATATGAAATGTAATAGAAACGGTGACTGTAAGTAACAAGAAAATAAGTATCTGCGAAACTGAATTCATAGATTCCGAGAGAAATCGTAATCCTGCCTGGCGTGGTGGTAACATGGGTTGGAGAGATAGGCCTCAAAGGGGTGGACATAACAGACACGGCATTGGTTACGGCCCTCCGGCAACATGGAGAGGAAGAGGAGCGCCCATTCCACTTGTACACCGTGGAATGGACAGAAGAGGTGGTAATGTGGATAGAAGAATAGGAAACGATAGAGGTCGTGCAACGGGTTCTCGTCAAGGTGGCTGGGCTCCGATGGGGTAATGATTACATTCTTTATTTTTATTGATTTTCGGTTTTTTACTTTATTTTTGTAGTCGAGAAATGAGGAATTTGATATACATTATTCTATGAATTCGCATGATGATGATGATGTATATATAAAAATTTATCTATTTTTTTTAAGAAATTATCAAGGGTCGCAACAATCCGCTTGGAATCAGCAAAGCAACTGGTCAAGTGGTCAGTCTCAGGGAGGGTGGGGTGGTCAACAGAATAATTGGGGAGGATCACAACAACAATGGGGAACCTGGAAGGGCTATGGTCAAGGCTCGTACAGTCAACAGGGTTATGGTAATGGAAATTGGAATAGTTGGAATCAGCAGTATTGCAATCAGTATTGGGGCCAGCAACAACAACAACAGCAACAGCAGCAACAACAGGGTGGGCAAACTACCACCAGTGGTCAGGCTGTAAACAAACAATAATCTACCATGATACATATGTTAAAATGGTGGAGCGGACAGTAAGGTATTATGAATGGTTATAAATTTGTTTTCATTTAAACGCGTAGTATTAAATAATTTTATCCGGGATAGTCTTTGTCGTGGCTTGTACAAATATGGAGCGAGAGTGGGGAGGGGGAGCTAATTTTGATACAAGAAAGTACTCACACAAAAAAATTCAATTTCAATTTTTCATTTATAAAAGAAATCGAATCGCGCATTGTCGTAAATTGATTTAAATAACGGTACACGTTTTCTCGTTCGTTGAGGCTATTATTCTTATCATTATTGTAGTTAGCGTTCTATTAAATATAACCATTGTTCCCGTACGTAAAGTTGGTTCTACACATTCGGCATTTGCCGAATAACGAGTACACGAGTACGAATAGACATACACCTACCTATTCGTCGAATCTGTTTGGAGAATTTAGTTGCGGAAATTGCGACCATTCGTTCATACTATTACATACAATAGACTCCCGCTTAACCGGCCTCTGGGACTGGGCATCTGGTCGGATAAACGAATGACCAGTTAATCCGAAATTATCAATATATTATCATTAATCAGTTGTTTATACTTACTGGTGATAGTGTAAAGAGTGATTTTACAGGCTAAATAAAATTAATGGGAGACAAACTGTTTAAACAATAACTAATGCGATAAGAAGTACATTTAGTCGGACGAAAGTGAATGATCACAGAATGCGTCAGTAATGTTTATTCCAATCGATTGTTTTCATTTAACAAAAATGTGACCAGTTAAAACAAGACCGGATAGCCGGAAGTTTACTGTAATTGCTGGATGCCGAATAATATGAAGGCTTAAGCCTGTATCTTTACTTTTTGCAGGCAGACACGACGACAAGCGTAACAACTGCTTTATCTGACGATTCCACGATTGGATATAGTCACCCGCAAGAGCGACGAGAGTATATAGTAAACTATACTCCTGGTCAGTGTGTCGTCAATACCGGATATCGGTTTTGATTACACACAAATAGATGGACAAATGTTTCCACGACAATATATTCACGATTTTTGTTCGTATATTTTTTAATGTACGAATCTCAAAATTACTGTGGTTTTATAACTCGAGCAACAATCTAGATTTTGTCACATGAAGGCACCGTTACACATGCACCATGAAACAAAATATTTTGCATTGAGAAATGCAGTACGAAGTGAATTATAGTGTTATACGTTATGAATTAAGATTGATGATCGCGAAAGAAACATGTAACAACAGGAACGTATTCGTATTACGTACGTAGTTTTTGAAAACGAGTAAAAGGGGGTAACGTATAATAAACGTTTTGTTACGGCTTTTAATTGAAAGATCGATCAAGAGGAAGAGTATCACGTATGGGTACACTACGCAATTAGCTCTAAGATTGAAATATTTGCAATGTTTTATCGCTCTCGGAAAAGGATCGTGTAAATATGTACAGATTTTCAAACGTATTACACGATACGTTTATTGGAAATCTATTTATATATTAAGTAAAGTACCATGTAATAAAAAAAAAAAAAAAAAAAAAAAAAAATGAAGAAAAAACAGATTAACATTCTCAACACACGAGAGTAATATTGTATATGATTTTGTCTTATCTTTCTATACAAATGAAATGATGTACAAAAGAGAATATCGTATCACGAATAAATTATTACTGGATTTGATTCATATGTATTCGCGTTTTATTAAGCGAACAAATTCATTAAGATTACCAGAATATGTTTATTTTCGAATCGAATCATATTTTGTAATTATGCTCTGCGATTAAGAGATGCGATTGTTACCCAACGTTCTTCCTCCTACTCCAACTCTTCCTCCTCCGCTATCATCGCCACCGTCATCATCATCGATATAATTATGTTCATAAACATAACTCCCTCTGTCCCTTGTTTTGTTCGATTTTTATCGGTCTTGGTTACCCGTTGCAATAAGCTTAACAAGCAAAGCATAGTACCCGTTTTTATTTCATGCTTCGTTTTTTTCGGTTGTAACGAAAAACTTTTTTTTTTTATAGTTACAGGATGATTGTCTTTTTACCTCCTTTCTCTGAAATATTTTGTACAGTTTGTGAGACTTCGAATTAAGGTACTTCTTAAGCACTGAACGATATAAAAGATGTAAGTCGAATAAGATTTAATACACGTACAAAGATAATCTGTGTACTCACGCGTTACCACGATTCGAAGTCGACAATGATCAAATTATACTAGATTACGTTACATCGCGAGTCCATGATCAAGATTTGTCTTTTATGGATCGAATAAGAATTTCGCAAAATTAGTCCGTAATCGGAGAATTTACTTGTTGACAAAAGTGTACAAACTTAATCGTAAAAATAAAAAATATCTTCTATTTATTTGGAGTTTAAATTATGTACAACCCAGATTCGATCAGCGCTATTACCTGCTAGAAATATCCTGTAACAGTAATTCAGTCTTCATGCACACTTAAGGTTATCATCAACGATCACGATAACATTATTGATCAACGAATAAGAGTTCAAATTAATTCAAAGTGATTTACAGGTACGCGTTACAATTCATCCGATGACATTTGTAACGCATTTTTTTGCAATTGCACGGATATTTCATCGAACGGATTTGTTTTCCACTCAGGTACTATCGCTGTAAACAGTACATAAGCTCTTATAAATTTTTTTCTTGCTGATTTCATTAGAAACAAATTTGTACCGCATCGATCAAACCACTTTTTTTTTTTAAGTTTTGGAAGAATACTAAATTTCTATGATTCGTTCGAAAAAGGTGGTATCATTTTATTCGAGAAAATTATTAAAAATTTAGAGAAACTCGTCTTTCTATAAAACGAAAGAATTAACTGTTAAATGCATTATAAACGATCCATCGACTTTCACTGAAAGACCACTTGGAATTTGTTAGTCTTTACGCAGGTATAAAGATATGTGAATAATCCTGTTTCTCGTCTAATAAAAGTTAATACGCTTCTGTGTTACATCGAAAAATTAGAACGTATTGTAGTACCATTTTCATTCGACAAACATACCTCGGATACTGTGCAGAACATAGAAACAAATGATATAAATAAGATTTATGCATATTAAATAGCTTTCAATAATATGTATTTACTAACTGCATAATGTAATAATAAATACGAAATCCTGCGTATATTAGTTGTTGTAGCAACAGTTAGCTATATTCGATCGCGATCATTAATAAATTAAATATGTTAGTAAATATTTATCTATAAATTTAAAAACCTATATATTACACTTAATTCAAATAACACTGGGCTTATGAAAAATATATAATGGTACTTTTGTGCAATAAAGCCTCGCATGTACTCGATTTCGTTTCTTCTTCGTTCTCGTCGGTTCCATTGCTCTTTCACACGCGGCTGATTTATACACTCGCGTATGCCGTTGACACTTTCCTAGATCCAAAGTAGCATATAATTTGTACACTTAAGTGTATTCACTATGAAATAAATTTACAAATACTTTTATACAATTTCGCGATTCTAATTATATTAAAATTCTACTAGAAGTAATAGCTCTCGTTAGATCCAATTTGACAAACGTGGCTTCAAGTACGAAATTTGATTCTTAAACCAAATCGATCCATTTTACGAAAACAAATTACCTCTATTCGATCAAAATACTTACAAACTTTTTTTTTTTTTTTACATCGCACGATTGTTGAAATACTCTAGAATGAATCAAAGATTACCTTTCCGTCGACGTGATTCTGTTTGCTTTACCGTTTGATTTTAACGTTTTGCCGCGAAAGGAAAAGGTAATCTAAGATAGAAAAGCAATGCTAAGAGACTATAAAAAATTTCGATTGAAAATTCAGCCTGGAATTTTCTGGATTTCGTGCGTGTAAAAACAACATATAAAAAGATCTCGATCGATACAATGTCCTTCGGGAAAGGTAGCGTTCGTGTTCATAATTAAATAATACGAATGGACGGGTCGTATTACTAGTGTAAAAAGAAGGAAACGCGTAGCTCGTGGTTGATTTCCTTACGAAACGAATCGAATAGCATCAACTTACTAACGACGAAACGAAATAATCGATCGATCGCTTTGATTACAGATTTAACTGTGATAGGGATTAACATTGACCCGTATCATGTACATACGATAATACCGCATTATCGCTGATGTATAATCCAGTGTCACGGATTTAATCCACCTGGTCTTTTCCGATTCCGCCTATTCCTCTCTAATAAAAATGACAGATCCAGCGGATCTTTCTTATTCGGCATCTTTTGCAGTAGACCAATTAAAATGTTATTCAATCTTCGTCTTTGCTCTTCTCTCTGCAAAAAACAATCAATGTGTATTACATAAAGCGAATATCTATATACAATATGACGAAAAAATATTGATCGATAAAAATGACAATTACCTGGGCATATGATGTCGCAGACGTAGCAATAGACAAAATTTCATTCGATCGTCGTCTACCCTTACTCGTGGAAGATTTTTGTTGATCTTTACTGTGTGTTTTCGCATTATCGCTAGCTTCGGTTTTCTGATTAGAGTCGAGATCTTGATGATTCGTTTTTTTCTTCTCTTTGTTTATTTTACCGCCAACTTGTATTCCTTCGAGACTATGAGGCTGAAACATTTTACACAGTTTTCTTCATATTCTTTGTATTCGTTGTCGATTAATCGATATCGAAATAACGCTACTCACCAAATACGTTCGATAGTGCTTAATGCGTTGCGGAAACGTCTCAAACGCGTAAGGTTTCGTGCACACTTGATGCCTAGCTCTGGCAACCTTTGTAAAAAGCCGAGCAGCGCGATCAACGCGATACTCGCATACGTAAGTGTGCTCTGCCGACGAACCCACCGGTCGTCCTTCATTTCAGAAGAAAACAAAAAACGGGAGAACATTATTGAAGAGAATGTTGCACGAAAGACAATGTGTCGTTAACTGAATAAATAATAGTAATTACCTTTACAATACGTATGAGGATCGAGAACCCAGCAACGTTCGGCAACCAAATCGCATGGAACTGCTTCGTAGAGCGGAGCACACACAACCTCGTTTTCGTAAAACTTTCGCGTGGGCTCGTGATACGTCTCATGAGGTCTCAAATAATGATGGCCGAACACAAACCTTTCTCCTCTGTCGCGTAAAAACAAATTGAATGTTAGTGTCGGGCACAGAATTCCGGGAGAAACTATCAGCGATAGAAATCAATATGAAACTTACTCAACATTTTTCCAGAGTCTCTCGATTCTAAAGATGTCCATCTGTTCATAATCAGGCTTTTGAATGGTTTTGTAGGTATGTTTCTCCGGAGTATCCCTTAACACATACACCGTGTCTCCCTGCCTGAGTTGCAAATCACCGCGCATCAAAGTAACATAGTGTTTCTTTCCTTCCTCCTCCTCGTCACCCTCCAATGGTATTTCCAAATCGACAGGACGCGGCTGGCATCTCTCGCACAAATAAGACTCTAGGCTCGTGTCAGCTTTAACGCAGTCGCAATGCTGCCAAACGAGGCAGCGTTCGCATTGAATCATCAAGCCCTCGTCTCTGTTTAAGAAGTAATATTTTTAATGCCATCACTCGATATTTAGATAAACGCGGGGATCGAAGCATAACTTCTATTCACCTGTGCAAGCCACAGATACACCTAATAACGTCTTCCTCCCCTGCAGTCGAGCCTCGAGGAGGTAAAAATCCTTGAGAAGGCGGGCAGCCTGTTGCATCCGTTATCGCGTCAACAAAGTCAGGTTTACTTCCTAAATACAGTTTTCTCAGTCTAGCCGCAGCAATGCCCATTTCTGAAGTTCTTCCAAAGAATCGAACATTGTTGTCAAAAAGTCTGATCATATCGTGATCAAAATGCTCGGCGGTTTTATAGTGACCTGTCCCAATGCACTGGTCGATCATGCTCAAGTCTATCGGGTCCGATATCTTTTCATAGTAGTCTGACAATTTTCTTTTCGAGGGCAACGTTACAAACGGCGAGCACAGCAACTGCCCATTTTCGTCGTTTGCCGTTGTTACAATACTGTACAAATCTTTCAATACCTGAAAATTATTAAAAAAAACCCGTTACCTTAGCGATTATTTGGCAATTACTTGGGCAAGATAATAAATAACAAGTTCGCGATTTTATTCCGTTCACCTTGGCCAGTTTCGCAGTTTTATGCATTTCCGGGTCGTCTTGAGCTTGCGCCAACCTTCGTGTTCGTACAGTACGCGTATTCGTGTTGGTCAATGCACTCAATTGCGAGAAAAACGCGTTAGATTGTATCTTAGTGTCGCCGGAACTTTTCTCTTTCACAACACTCGCGTTGCCGGATTTTGCTTTACCGTTCTGCATTTGCACTTGGTTCACTAACGATTTTACCCGTTTCACCTTTTCCAGGTTTCTCAACAAGAAGCAGTGATGTTGTTGAGCGAAGCATCGTTGTTGATGAGACATTGGCTTCAGTACAGGTGCATGGAACAAGTTAGAATCGCCCATCTTCCTGGATTTGCAAATTCCTTTAGAGTTAACGGACTGCACTGTATTGGATTTTCGCATGTTCTTTCTTGGTCTTCCAACCGATCGTCGCTCCGTCGGTTCCATCTGAGACGGAAGAGCGGCGATAGTCTTTGTAACCCTTTGACTCTTCCCTCCTGTGGACGCGAGAAACAGGTACGAAAATAGAGAACTGTATTTGACAAAGAGAAGAGCTCGAGATGAATCTTTTACTATCTTGTTACCTATCACGCCTCTGCAAGCGCTACTACCGCATCTACATTCCTGCCCTTCGGATGGATTAAACAAAGCAAAGTTATAATCGTAGGTTAACTCTTCTTCTGGCTTGATGTCCCTCGAGGCGAACAAAGCCATGCGCGGAAGTCCGTGGACGCTCCATTTCTGCATTTCACAATTCGGTTCGCAAGAATGATTCACGAATCGACCATCGCCCCCCATACGATGTCCATCGATGACCAAACCTCCGTCCAGATGCAAGCAATAGTGGTGCGTATCGTTAGCGTACCTAATATGCGTCGAAACAAAGTAAAGTTAAATCTTCTATGTGATTAATATGTCCTACATCGCTCGTGCTTGTCGATATACCTGGTTGCCATTCTCGATTTGAACTCTCTTTCAGACACTACTTCCCCTACATACTCGAGGATGAATACACCAGACTTAATCGACTGCTGAGTTCTCACTCCCCAACCTTTATTCTTCGTCATAAATTTCTGTAAACCAGGTGCCCACTCGTGTTTTTGAATCTTTTGATTCTCACACTTCTCGCCACAAGGACAAAGTTGTGGCGAGCATTCGCTGAAAACCATACGATTGATGCAATCATCGCCGCATCCACTTTCCGGTTTGCATTCGCACGCTTGCGCCTCGTACAGTGTAGTCGGCTTGACGTCGTAATAAACGTTTGTGCGAATTTTTCTGCAAAAGGAAACGGTTTACTCCCGACCCTTGTAAAAAATTTATATTGGATCATACTGAAAGTTTTCACGGTCTTTGCTACATCTGACTTTAATTGGTTGCTAACCCCATCAGTTCTTGGAAGAATTAAAATGTAAGTATGTTTATAAACCACGTTGTTAGTTTGGTGACTAGCTTTGGGACTAATTCATCACAATTTTTTAGGATCGTGTATCAGTATTACAGCAGAATCATATAGTCACGAATCAAGATGGTCTTCACCAAAAATTGAAGGTACAGCAACTACCCCTGGTAAGAAGAGGTCCCTCCGCATAACGTCAGACATAGTAAGTAAATCATCCCTTATATTTCCCTTATATTGGAAATCATTTTTAATGCAAATATTGAACTCGAAGGGAATTGTGTTTGTTTAAAATGGGTGGTCAGAAACCGCAGAAACATTCATGATGACCCAATAATAAACTCCGGATGATTTCTCACTTGTAATTCCACGACGGTACCGATTCTCTGCTAGGTAGTCTGGACTGCGTATGTAGCCACCATAAATCGTACGGCAATTGAAATGGCATTTTTCTTTGACGAAGAAGTTTACCGCATTGATACGAGGCGGTCAACAGCGCCGCGGACGTAGAATCGTTTGTTTCACAGACAATCTTACTCTTTCCGGATGTAGTGCCGCTATCGACGCTGCTGCCGCTTCCGCTCCCACCGCTTCGCGTTTTCGATTCGAAATTTTTCCCGCAATCGTGTAGAATGCCACCCTGTAGGTAACGCTTTTTCCATCTAGATTGTTTTTTCCTAGCATGCGTAGAGCTCAAATGTTTTCCAATCTCGTGATCACCCTGAATAACATTGCTGCTGGACACACTGTCATTTTCTGTGTCGTATCCCGCGCTACGTAAACGTTTCACGTTCCTCGAAGTGAAGTTACAAGGACTCGAGGAGCCGCGTCGTTTTTTCTGATTCCCATTGAAAGATCCAGAATGTTCCGTCTTTATGTTCGTTTGGGGACTCGCGCGTTCCAGATTCTTCGCGTTCTCCTCGTTTAGCTCAGCGACGCGTTGTTGCTGGCACAAATTGTATCTCTCTAGAGATTCCTCCAGAGGCGCGTCTTCGTCGTACGTTCTTAAATCCTGGATCTTCTCAAACTTGACCGGGCACAGTTTGTTCGGCGCGTTGTTACTCTCCGATTCGACGAGATCCTTTCGAACTCTCAATTGACCGGATCGAGATTCCACGACTTCCTCCGAACGACCGCGACTAGACGATCCTTCCTGTTTCGACGAATTCAAATCCTCCGCGTCGGCGGCCTTCGACGTAACTTTGCTCTGCGTTGCGTTGCTGTTATTGTTATCGTTTTCAACGGCGAGTTCGCTCGATGGGAACGAGTGTTGCATCTCGCCACTCAACACGGTCGTTTTGCTGTCCATCACCGAGTCCTCGGACCCTTCCTTCGGCGAATTTCGAGCTTCGTCAGCATCGTCCGCGTTGTCGTCAGCAGGTAAAGTTACTTTCGTCGACGCATCGGTCGATGTCTCGCTGGCATTTAACGACCGTTTCTTCTTCTTTTTCTTTTTCAGTGTGGGAAAACCAGTGCGGTTAATAGCCTTGCGCCGCCTCATTTTCTTCTTGGCCAAAACCATCACGGCTGTGGAGTTCGTGGGTTTTGGAAGGTTCGAGTCGACGTCGTTGTCCTGCGTCGGTTTACTTTCGTTCAGAGTCTCGATATCGTCGTAGCTTTCATTTACGTGAAACTCCGCCGCGTCAACCTTTATATTCTTTTCCAAGCGAACGTGTTCCGGCGAGACGTGCTCGCTCTTCTCAAGCTTATCCGTTTGATTTTTATCGGTTTTCATTACTTTCTCTGTAATTACCTTTTCGGTCCTGCTGCCGCTTTTGTCCGCGTGACTCTTTAAGTTCTTCGAATCATTGGAAGACCTTTCCGATTTTTCGACTTTGTCGGTTTTATCGGTTTTATCGGTTTTATCGGTTTTATCGGCTTTCTCCAACGCGATATGCCCACTCTCAGCAGGGAGCTTCGTGACCGTGACTCGAAGATCCTTGACGATTTTCTTTTTACGTCGCGGCTGTGCTTCCGTCTGACTCAGTGGTTTCTCTTCCAACGATTCAGAACACGCTGCACTCGACTTGTCGATGCTCGCGTTTTCAGTATCTCTGTGTCTTTTCTTAGGGGTGACCGGTACAGCATCTTCTTGAGAAGAAGACGCGGAACTGCCGCCGTATCTCGTTATCGCGGCTTCGATAGCCTCCTCTATGTGACTCTCGGTAGAGTTGGTCTCGTTAGTGGTCACGTCGGTGCAACTTGCGTTCGAGCTCTGCGAGCTATGAGGGCTGGATACGTGATAATGCCTTTTCTTTAACGGCAATCGTTGCTCGTTCGGATTCGAATTTGCGTTCGCGTTCGTGCCACTCCTCGAGTCCGTTCCTGAGAGTATTTTTTCTTTCTTCGAACGCCTCTTCAACTTTTGATCTTCGGTCGCTGTAACATCGCCTTTTCTTTTCTTGGTTAGTTTCTTCACGCGAAAAATTTGCGGTAACTCGGAATATCCGACGTTCGCGTTGTTCCGTCCTAGGCTGCACGATCTAGCAAACTCTTCGATCAATTTTTCCAATTCTTCGATGATACATGGATCGATGCGTATCGGATTTTTAGGCGGCAATAACAACCGTCGTCGATGCTTATGGTGATGGTGTTTGTGACAATGATTGTGTATAGGTTGCGTCGCTTTGTCGCATTTGTTTGTTATGTTTTCAACGTTTTCCGCTTTTAGTACTTCGCCAACCGGTAAAGAGATCAGAGTTTGTACGCCAACGCCATTCGTCTCGAAATTGGTCGTGGTCTTTTTGCTGTTCTTGTTTTCTTTCAACACGCGTCGCGTAACCGGTGCGGCGTTCTTTTTCAGCGAAGTCTGCCTCTTGGTCAAGGGTCCGGAATTACTTCTGTTCTCTTTTAAACTTCTTTTATTCGAATTGAGCGGCTTTCTATCGCTCGCCATTCGTTCGCAATACGATTGCTTCTGCCGTCGTAACGAAGTTGTCGTTTTACCTCCTACTCCCGGTTTGTCTCTTTTTATTTTTTTATACGTTCTGCCGTCACACTGAATTACATCTTTTCTATATTTACTTGTAACAGTTCTACTTAGGCACTTGACACGCGTCGGAGAATTCCCGTTGTTTCTCTTCTCGCCCATTCTACCTTGCGCGAATTGTTTGGGAGCGTTGCAGCTGCGTTTCTTTTGACAGACGGGCTTGTCCTTTAACTTTTTCACCGGTTCGCTGCTCTTGTCTTCCTTGCCCTCCCGCGACGCGACTGTTTTATGCTGCACCAATTTCGCTTTCCCCCTCTTGTTCGGTTCCTCCTTCGAAACTTTTTGCTGTTGCTGAGACGTAGCCTCCTTTTTTTCCTTCCTCTCGTTCTTCTCCGCTTTCTCTGTCTTTTCTACTTTCTCGATCTTTTCGATTTTTTCTGCGATTTCTGGCTTGAGTCTCGGCCTGCCTGGTCCGCGAGGTTGCGTCGACACAGTTTTCGCGGGTCTACCAGGTTTTCGTTTCGGCGGATATAGAACTCGGTCTACGTTTACTGCTGGCTTGGGGACCACCGTTTGTATGGGGGATTGCGTCGGAGCCGGCGGACTTGCCGGACTAATCGCCAAATGTAACGGACTGTTATCTACCGACTGAATTCCTGAGTCCGGCGACACGTTCGACACGCAAGGATACTCTGAATCGTTCGCTTTTTTCCCCGCTTTGCTTCGTCTTTTTCGCGGTTCCGACAGCAGAGCCGTTTTCTCGACAAACTGTTGTAGCAAAGTGGAACTATATACAGGTACGGGATTCTGATCACCGGTCTCGCTTGTATCCGAATCAGCTCCTAGCGACATTCGTTCGATAGCTTTCGATACTAAACGACCGCTTTCCGAGTCTTCGAATCCGTCGAACGGAGCATCCTCGTGCTCCTGATCAGGTAAAATAGCTGCTAAATCTTCTTGATTGATTTCCTGCAACGGCGGATGTTGTTGTTGCTGCTGTTCCTGCTGCTGCTGCTGTTGCTGTGGTTGTTGTTGTTGTTGCTGAGACTGTTGCGTTTGTTGGTGTTGCTGTTGCGAATGATGCGAAGCTAGGCGACTCTCTGATGAATCTGAATCATCGCTACTGCATTCGGACGACTAAACAGGACAGAGATGATTTAGTTACTGGCGAAGCGTATATTTATATTTAAATGAAACGCAGTCATTCAAATTTATACGATTTGATGTCTCGCGCTTACAAGTGACCACATAATTTACCTTTGTTTCGCAATTCGTTTTACTTTTTTTCGATGCGTTTCTTCTATTCTTCTCGCATTTCGCCTTTTCTGTATCTTCTTTTTTTGGACCTTTCATAGTGATTTTTAGTTTAAGCGCTCCCTGTAATGCAATTACAAATTCTACCGATTGGTTGTTAAATTGTTGAAGTGAAACGAAATAATTTAACGAGAGTGTAGTATCATCGTTTGTATAACATGCCGCTAAGAGTGTAATACACTTACCGATTCAAAATTTGTTTCTTGAATGGAAAACGTTTGTTCACTGTGTTCGGACGTGCAATCCGAATTCGACCCTGTATCCTCTTCTTCCTCGCCGCTACTTCCGTCGTCCGAGTCTGAATTCGAATCCGAATAAGAACAACTACCTTCCGTACCACCGGAACTCTCGTCGTCAGAATCAGAATCTTCTTCAGAGTCAACTGAATCTGTTCCTAATGCACGCAAGGATTTTGCAAGATTCAGCATACGTTTACACAAAAAGTTATTACAAACTATCGAGTAAAACAATGTCTGTTACCATTAGGTTCTGTGGTTGGATCCCAGCTACCTCCACCTTTTATGGCATCCATATCAACAGTCGAAGGTAGTTCTCTTTCCTGTTCCCCATCATTTTCTTCCCAATTCCAATTTTGTAGTTCTAATTCCGAAGGATGGTGAATAACAGCGCTCCATCCTGAATCACCAGACATTTTTTGGCTTATCTAACATCCAATAGGATAGAATAGAATACCATTCCTTATGATTTTATTCGTTTTATAACTTCTTTTGTAACTGTACACAGCATATCTATTTTAGTATGCTTAACGCTTAAACGTCTTATTTATCCGTTGAATTCCCATATTTACTCTCCAATTCTTATATACGGTTCTTTCTAGACACGATTATGCTTCCTCCATAACTATATAGCTGTAACAATAAAAGTAAAATATAAATATTATTGCTCCAAAAATATGTAGGATCGTTGGAAGTAACATTTTAAGACATTACCATTCAACAATGGCTAGAATAGCAAATGCAAGATGGAAATAAAGCAGTACAGTGCAAGATTGAAAGAACAGTAGAGGTTTTTTGTTGTTAAAATTATGACACACATAACTAAATCCAATTACATCTGTGTGATTTGGATATATTTTCTTGTATAAAGTAGCCCAATAGGGAGAAATGTAATTGAGTTTTTTATTAAAATCGGAATCCTTGGGAATTAAAGTCATTCAACTTTAATTCCAAATCGACATTTCACGCGTTCCAAACTTGAGTTCTCAAAGCGCGGGAGAACGCTTACGTATAACCTCGCATGAGAAACGAGCATCAACTGGGAAAGCATAATCATCGAAAAAGTGTTTGTACCTTCCTCTCGGTATAAGCGTTACCCCAGGAATCGTTACTGATCGTTAGTAACGATCACAGACAACGTCATAGAAGAAATGTTGCTTCTCGATGCGCGCGTATTTCACGTACGAGCGCGTCACTTTCGTGTACGCACAGCTGCAGCTGCAACAGCAGCAACAGCAAAACCAAGAGCAACAGCAACAACAACAGTAACGGTGGTAGACGCGTAAACAACACGGTAAATAGTATAAGAAAAAAAAAGTATTTTATCCAAAAGCTATCGCTCTGTTTACATCGTCGATGAAGCACACAGAGATCTTTGGAGTAACACAGAATAGAAGAGAGGGAGAACGCGGCAGGGACATAGGGAACTCGAGGGACAGAGAGAAAGGGAGACAGTGAAAACGAGCGAGGGGCAACAGGGACAAAATGAGAGGGTCAGAGGAAAGGGGGAGAAACGTTCCGGATCGCAGAAATCAGAAAAATAAAAGGCAAGCACGTTATCAACGAAGCGAGCGCCTAAAGCGGTAAAGAGTGGTGAAGCGAGGAGTAGGCAAGTACGCGTACAATGACAGACACGATACCCTGAGACCTCCTTACTCCGCATCCCACGAATAACGCAACAAAGATCTAACCGATTCCAGATCGACGATTAACCGACGAAATTCTCCAAGTTGCTTCGAAAGTACAGCTGTTTCTGTTTCTCGGTCGATGCGCCAGGTGCGTCGGCGACAGGGCCCGTGGAAACTCCCGTGTATTCGAGTATAACTCAAATTACCGCGCCATCTGATGTGGAACTCAATTGTTACGTTGGAACAGCGGCATATACAAAATGCTACTTTACGTTTTTTTTCTTTTACTTTGCAAACGCAACGAAAAACAACATGTTACGTGTTTCATATCGATCAGAGTTGGTTTTCGTCGTTTCTTTTATAATAGAAACCGTTTTTCCTGTATATTCTTTCCTATATTTAACTTCGACAATTGTAAACGCGCGTCTGCGAACACCTATGACTACTCAGCGAACGAGATTAGTTACCACACGCGTTATCTGTATCGAGTATCTACCATAGTTGGGTACATTTTATTCACAAATGACGAATATAAATTTTAGATTCATTTGCATGAATGTTGATTTAAAGAATTCCTTAATAGGAACTAATTTATGCATCAATTTACGAAATAAACTTAAAAGTTAGTTTACAAACGACTCGAAAGCATGTATATAACTTTGGTATTTGGCAATCGTATACAAATTTTTCGAACGACACTCGATAGATCGATGATCAATTTTGTGAAAGAAATTTCAGATCGATAATCGTGGTTGTAATTGCGTAATAATAACAACCATTGTTGGCAACTTCTGCTTTAAAAAAAAACGTGCCAACGAATCGTGATACAATAAAAACCACACGTAATTTTGTGTCGTTCGATCGTCGATAGGATGAATGGAATGCAAAAATACAGAAGGCGGCACGGAGAAAAAATGGCAGAACGTAGTAACGGTTACGATTCGAGTATACCCTCTAGGTAGACATGTGCATCAAGCCGAAGGGTGGTAGGAATACGGACCTGGAGTCGGCAATATGGCTGACCAGAGGTGCATAGACAGGGTGTCGGGGTGGTGTTAGTGCTGTACGTTATTTATGTCGAACTACCGCAAATCCTGTCCGAATCTTGCGTGTTTTCATGGAATCGGTGATATACTGTGCAGAAGCAGGAATACGGCTTGCATGAAGGCATAGCATACGCTTCCAAGCCAAACAAACATGAAGTAAGTTCCACGTACACGACACAGCATCGAAAGAAAGAGAGGGTCGAGTCGAGTCCGTGGGTTTGAGTACTTCTTTTTGTCTTTGATCATTGTTTATGCCTCGGGCAACACGGTCACCCCACCGATAATTCAGAATTTCCTGTTGCACTCGGACTCCCGATCTTTCAGTTTTTCCTTCGATGTTTCGCACCGATGTTTTCGGCATTGAAATTTTCCAAGGGAATCTACCTACAACCAGATACGAGTCATACCGGGGGGCAGGGCTTCGGTAACGATTTTTCATCGAATATTTCGAAACGCGTCCAGTTCCTTCATCTTCCCCCTCGTTTCGTCCTTTGCCATTCATTCGAGCGTCCCTTTCACGCGTTCGTTGTTTCGCTTTCGTTCTCGCTTCCCGATTATTCCTCGGTTCGGACCGAGCCTCGCGCCTTGCGCCTCGCGTTCCAGCGTCTTTGTGTATCGTAAACGCGATCCGTGCTTCCTTCTCTCTTTACTCGTTTCGTGTCTCTTTTGCATGGAGGCGACGCTCGCGTACACGCTTCCTTCCGAATCCTTCTGCTCCTATCTAAACTCGACTCGCGTACGCACGGTATACGCACGCGAGACGAGACGGTTCGACGCGAAAATTGCACGTCACACGTTTGTTTATGTTAGACGAGATATCGGTTCTTACGCACGCGCGTATTTCACAATTTCTCCCGCGAACAAAAATTCGTTTTCCTCGACGGTCGTGAAAAGTAGCTTCGCGAAAAATTCTCTCGATCATTGCTCGTCGATTCTTTCTATCGGACGCGTTTCACTTTTCGCAGAAGATGCATCATCTTTCGCTATCGTTGAATACACCTTGATAATATTTTCTCGCCGATTCGTGAGTCACGTTACGTGATTCATATGATATTGGAACTCGACTGACATTCGGATTTTCTCTAAAAATGATATAAACCGTGGTCGTGTCATTAAAAGCTGGCTTCCAAAGGCATTTGTTTTGTTAATGAGTAAAGGCAAAAAGGAGGTTAAAGAACCAAGTTCGTAATATGAAGTCTGTGCAGAGCAACGATGCGAAACTCATATATACGTCTACCGTACTTCGTTTACTCGTATAACGCAGAGTACGGAACGCGTACGTACACGAATGGGAAGAATATTGTTGTGTTCTTCGTTTTACGACGATCGCGATTAAACTGCATCCTTCGAAGTTTCTCCGTTTCGAACGGAACCGTGTATCGAGATGGTCGTTGAAAATCAGATAACGTAGTCTTATGATATTCCGTATCGTAATTTCGCGTAACTTGTTTTTTTTTTTTTTAAATGGTAGAACACGTAGAAGACTCCCCGTTGAGGACGAGAGATATTAAAAAAAAGAGATCGTGGCGCGTGTTGCGGATATTACTTTGTCCGTTATCGTAGAACCACTCGTTCGGCTCGACTCGCAGCGTGATCACGCACCGAGCAAAGGAGGAAGTAGCCAGTATCTTTTTGTATTCCGCTTCGTTCTGTTCTCGTTTCGCGAGCGGTCCGTCGTGCTGTTTTAACGTGGTCCGTGCACGGTGAAAGTGACACCGAGCGTAACAAACCTTTTCCACGGAAATTTACGAGTTCTTTGCTCGGATAAGCCGACCGCGTGAAGATTTCCATCGAAGTCTCGGACCCGCGTGCGAATCTTCTTTTTATTTTCTCGCAACGAATGACAGATTTTTACGCGATCGAAATGAGTCAAGAGACGATAAAACGATACCCTCAGCGCTATCGAACGCCGCAGCAATGCCTTCCGGAGGAATACCGATCCTGGTACTGGACAGTTTCTCGAAACACGGTAAACTCTCGAAACGCATACTAAATATCGTTTGTTTGTTTTTCCTCTCTGTTTCCAGCGAAGTGAGCATATCGTCCGCTCGTGCATCGGTAATGGTGTACGATGACGTTAACAAGAAATGGGTACCGAGTGGCAGCTCCTCGGGACTCTCCAAAGTTCAGTTGTACCATCATCAAGTGAACAATACGTTTCGCGTGGTGGGGAGAAAGTTGCAGGATCACGAAATCGTCATCAACTGCGCGATCCTCAAGGGATTGAAATACAATCAGGCGACAGTCACGTTTCATCAATGGCGAGATAACAAGCAAGTATACGGTCTGAATTTCTCCAGTAAGGACGACGCCGACGCATTTGCCAGAGCGATGCTGCAAGCGCTCGATGTGAGTTTAAACCGAGAGAAAGAGAAACATCGGGATCATTACGTGTATATAGTTTTACGCGCGTACTTGCGCGTCTCCTCGATTCTGGATCAGCCGTCGATGAACGTCGATCCGGACACGTACTTGGTTTACTACTAATCGGTTCACGGTTTACGCAGGTGCTGAGCAATGGAAGCAACATATCGAGGAGCCTTGCTCCGGCGGTCGGCTCGACCACGCAACAGCAACCCGTCTTTCAGCAACAGCAACAACAACAGAGTAACGCTCAATACGACGAGGATATGGGGTACAGGTTCGTTCCCTTCGTTCCATGTATTTTCTAGAGAGATAGATCTCGGATAACGATTTTCCATTTACTGTTTTAACATTTTAAATTTATTTCATTTACAGAACCATGACAAGGGAAGACGTGGCGATAATTCAAGAGCGTAGAATGTCCCAGCAAAGTCAAGGTATTCTATCTATTTCGCGCGATGCAATAAGCTAAACGTTTCGACAGAGACCACGGAAAGCAAAATTGTCTTGTTTTCTTTGGCAGCAACCAACAGTCCAAACGCAATTTCTCCGAGTTGCCCTCTCGCGGCTCAACAACAGCAGCAACAACCACCGTCGCAACAACAGCAACAGTCGCCCCAGCAAACCGTACAACAGCCACAACAGCCGTCTGCGCCACCTCAACCGCAACAACAGCAGCAACAACAGCAACAGCAGCAACTTCAAGTACAGCAGCAGCAGCAACAGCCGTTGCAACAACAACAATCTGGTCATCATAGAACCTCGTCAGCACCGCCGGCACCGCAGCCGCAACAACAGTCTGTGATGCAGTCGATACCACCGGTCGGTGGAATGGGAACGGGAGTAGTGCAAATGTCAAGCGGTGGTGTTCCTCCGATACCGCCTCCTCAGCCCCCTATCGCCCCGGCGGCACCACCGTGTCCACCGGCGATGATGAATTTCAACGCACCGGTACCACCGCCACCGATGATGATGAATCAGTACGCGCAGTCCCCGTCGTCTCAATCGAACCTGCCCAATCAGTCTCAAGCTCAGTCGATTTATGGTAGCAATCAAGGTAATCAGTACGGTACCGCGCCAAACAGTAACCAGTACGCGACTGCTGCCGTCGTTGGGCAAAGTTCCTGTCAGTATTCCTCCGGAAATCAGAATAATTTTTACGGTAACAACGGCCAAGTCGGCAATGCATATCCGAGCGGACAGCCGGGACAAGTGAACCAGTATAGCACCAGCGGTGGTGGCGGTGGCGGTAGTGGAGGTGTCGGTGGAAACCAATACGGAAGTAGCAATTCGATCGGTCAGTACGCGAGCAGCGGATCAGCAACGACCGGTCAGTACGGCGTCGGAGTCGGGGTCGCGGTTGGAGTCGGCGTCAACGTCGGTCAACAGAGTCAGTCTCAATACAACGTTGTATCTCAGGCACAGGCACAGACACAGGCACAGTACGGACCCAGTCAAGTACAGACAGCACCGAGTACTACGAATCCGTATGGAACACCGTCGAATTCGGTGAATCAGTACAGTACCGGTAGTGGCGGGGTTTGCAACAGCGGTCCCGCCGGTGGTGCTGGCAGTGGTCATCACGCACCACCTGTTAATACCAACGTTTACGCTCCCGTTGGCAACGGTGGCCCTCAACCACCCCCTATGGTACCGTTGACAGGTCCTTCCGCTCCACCTCCACCACCACCACCACCCGCACCAAACGCAAACACTATCAACCTATATTCTTCCCTTGTCGGATTCGGTTCTACCGGGTCTGTAGTTTCCGCTAGCAACAATGATCCGCCTCCAGATATCAACTCGTTGGCTGCTGCTCTACAAGCGGCTCGTCTGAAGAAAAAGCAGGTTCGTATCGCCGGATGTGAAACCGCTTTTCCATCTACGCGCGCCACTTTGATTTTTCTTGGCTGATCGTTTCCCTTCTCGCTTCAGACGTCGCAGCAACCGGTGGAGAATAGTGGTTCGAGTACCAGCAGCAGCGGAAGCGTGGGCGGCGGTGGAAATTACGGCACGTTGGGAAGGGGCGGGGGTGGCGGTATGGCTTCCATGATGGACGAAATGGCAAAAACTTTGGCACGCAGACGAGCCGCGGTCGAGAAGAAACAGCCGGACCCGCCACAGGTATGTTTATCTCGGTTAATAAATGCCTTTATTTCTAGATTCTAGTTCAAGATAATTATACAAATATTTTACTTGGATCTCTACAGCGTTCTGCTCTGTATCGCATTATTTGCATTAGAAGCATTTCATTTTGCCAGATATTTTCTTTGAATAATCACCTATATTCAACGAGTAAAAAGTTCAAGAAAAATCATGGTTAAGTTTCCGAAAGAGTTTCAGAGTTTTTTTAACCGCATTTCGATATCAATTGCAATTTGATTGTCATCGAAACTCGAAACGTAACTCGTTACGTCTATGGCAATTATTATCTCTCCTTTCTCTCGTTTAATTTAAATAGGAACCCGAAAGCTCGCCCGACAAAAAGTGGGATAAAAACAATTCGAACAATAAATTTTCGAACGGCGCCGAATCGCCAAAATCAGTGCGCAAGAGGTTTGGTTCTGCATCCGAGGATACTCTACTGAAAGTAAACGGTGTTAACGACGGAGCTGTTCTTACCGTCCAAGAGATGGATGCGTTTAAGGCAGAGATCATCAAGGAAGTCCGCAAAGAATTTCAAAAGATGAAACAGGAAATCGTAGACGGTACGGATTCGAAACATACTGTAAGACCGACGCGAGCCAATCTCAGATTCGCTGACGTATTTTTCCGTTTGCGTTTACAGCTGTCAGAGCGGAACTGAGCAGAAGATAAAGATGCGACGTGGACCAGTTTCGAGCGTAACGAAAAGAAAAGAAAAAACAAAAAAAAATTCTACTATCGCGTAGATCAGCCGAAACGATCACATCGACAGACGTACACAGGTTTTTTTACTACGTATTCGCGAGAATGGAGCGAAGTTATACCCCGTGTATATCAGACACGTTTGTGCGTAAGTACGTTATAATATAACTTAGCGTTCTAAGCGAACCGTATCCTATCGTTGTTTACTAGATCAATGGTAAGCAACGTCGACTTTTTGGATAAAATCGATTCTAATTCTGCCAATTAAACGCACAACAGATTTCGGATCAACTACTACGTTCGAATGCGTATTTATCTTCGATGGGATCGTACGATTTATCGTTTATTGCTAACGATTACCGTGATCTTTATTCGGTCAAGTATTATACGTAGTTAAACTATGGGTAAACTAATGCCGATTCTACGCATGATCAAAGACACCCGCGTTTTTATGTAACTATCGATCGAACTCGATACAAGCCGGAAACGCGTAATGATTTCCGAAAAGATTCCTCTAGTCCAAGACGCGTTTATACTGGGATTAAAAGAATACGTGCATCATCAAATTCGTTTGCGTTTCATTTTTCGAGGCGCTTTATCTCCGGTTTCCTTACGAATCCACGTTGCGCGCGACATTTCTAAGGTCAGGTCGAAAATCGGAATTCTCATATCTACACTAATTTTGAGTCTTTCGTACATACACCACACCACATCCGTGTACAGATTACATTTAACACGCACAGCTCGATACATTCCAAGAACAGAAAGGTTTCGATGCAAGCAAAAGAGAAAAAAAAAAGAAAGAAAGAAAAAGAAAAACAAAAAAAATGATAGATAATAGAATAAAAAGTTGTCATCGATCGATTATTCGCGGTTTCCATGAAACACGATTGATCGAATGGTTCGAGAACTGGGCCCATACTTATTCGGATGTTCACGGATTAATACCGATTTTGTATTTATGCATACCCGATCGCTGTAAATTCCAAATCCAAACGCATGACAAGGGCGATCGTGTTTGCTACCGATATTGTATATTACTCTCCGTTTTTATATTTTTTTATCGTCTCTCGTACGATTCTCACAGAAAATGAGAAAATCAACGTTGCAGTTCATATATATTCTATGTACCTATAATATAGTCGTATACATATATACGCTGATCTGTACCGGCTTATTGGCATTTATTGCAATTAACGAAAACACCATCAACGTCACTCGATTGTACAATTACGACACAGTACGACGCGATGCTACACGATACGACGCGATACGCTTGATGCACAAACGTATCTAAACTCGAATGACGCGGGAATAAATGCGAACATTTTTTTCGTCGCGTAAACGTCTATTCTTTCTTGTACCTTTATTTGTCTTTTCCATTTTCGTAAGAAAGATTTTTAACGACTGATTAACGAATTAATGTGGTTATTAAGGAATGCAACGGCAAAAACGTTGTCAAATTTTTCCCGATAAATCGAAATAATCGTCTTTTATTCTAGGCGTACCTATATAAGTATTAGCAGCTCTAAATTTTTAATCTCGTTCTATGCAACAATGTCTAGTCGTATAAGATAACTGAGGAACGGGAATCGCAAAACGTTCTCGGTGATAAGCACGGCCGAAGTTTAGGTTTTCAAACTATGTAACACCTTCTGACAGGAAGGGGGGGGGGGGGGTACGCAATAACTCATTTTTAACGATGTCTACGTTCACCCGAACTGTCGCAATAACTCTTGTACTTTGATATCGCGCGAATATACGTTTACAATTTAGTCGTTCGTTTCCTAAATACGACATCTCCTCGCGTCGTATCTCGGAAATCGCACGATAATATCGCGCACAGCGTTCACGTTTTCGCACAAATGATTACTAGCTCGTACGCGATTCGCTTTATTATCGCTCGATCCGTTCCCTTCTTCGAAACGCGTGTTTCTCGTACGCGGAATCTCTCTCGTGTCGATCTTCCAGTACGACAGTATTCGTTATCGTTCTCCCATATCGACTGTTATTCCTACGTCGGATGCGCATTTAACCGAACGAGAAACGCGTTCGAGGTAAACACGGAACGTATCGAAGGACAATTTAGCGACGAGCACTCGCGTAAGGTTCCTTTGAAACTTTTTTTTTTTTTTAACGACGAACAAAAATACGAAGAAAAACGTCGCGCGTTGCGCGCCAACGAGAACAAAGAAATGACGGAAATTTCGTTTAAACGAATTACAATATATGCTTTTGTATTTGCACGTTTGTGCGTACGTTTTACGATGCTCAATTCACCCCTCGATCGATCGTCTTGGACGCATGGATCGAGCAAAACGCGTAACGCACCGACGCCAGATACGTACACGTACCCGATTATAAACGACTTTCCTACGAAAGAATTGTTCAACGGCGTTTGTATTCCGTCGAAGGTATTTCTGTTATAGTTTTCGTTGCTTTTAAGCTCTACATAGTAAATGCAACACCGCGACCGCATTGCGTCGTCTTCTTGAAACAACGATACGTCGAACGTCGACTCGAGGACATGGCTCGGGCCATCGGCATTCGGTTCGAGATTGGAGAAAAAAAAAGAAACTACGTTCTAAGTAATTAGTATACAAGCGAACAGGTGTAAGAGTGCACGCGTGTATGCGGAAAAAGTGTGTCTGTCTGCTCGCGATAGAAGCGAGGATGTACGAATTCGCACGGGGTACGAAGAAAACAGTTAACCGAGAAAAGCGACTAGTATTAGATGCATTTATATTGTATTTAATATATGTATATTTATATATATACATATATCATAGATGGATAATTTTAATATGGCAAGATTAACGCGCGAGTATTAAGAGTGTTTGTTACGATTGCAATTATTTAAGAAGCGCAGGTAAACATGGGCGATTAAACGGATCGACGTTGCTTTTTGCAACAACGACGAAACGAGTCGAGAAAATATACCATATGTCCAGGGCCATTATAAACGGTGTGTATTATAATTAATGTGCCGGCAAATAAATACACGTACGACAAGATGAATTACGAGTGAAACGCTATTTTATGTATCGCACGCGGCGGAAGCGGCGACGAATGCTAAATCCAATTCTGTTTTATAACATTCCTCGATCGCGTTTGGTTACGCGGCCCCGATTACCATCCATTACCGTTTTTATCCGCAACAATGATTTCTGTACATACATGCATACTTGCTTACTTACACACATACATATATACATACTGGAGATTGGCGTTTCGATCGCGTTGTACCGGATACATATGTGTATCCGTTAATTGTTTCACGCATGTTTATATACACGTGAAACATTACGCATGTGTGCAATAAACATATACATACATTATTTCACGCATCTTTATATACATGTGAAACATTACACATGTATGCAATAAACATATACACATATTATTTCACGTATGTTTACGTGTGAAACACTATATATGCGTGCAATAAACATACGTGAAATAATTTACGGGTACACCGTGTATTTAAATATACGTGAAATAAGAATCTCCGATCCATACGTACGTCAACATACGCGAACGCACACAGACGTGCGTTGCATGCCGAAATAATGTTCCGTCTTACTCGGCCGTCGCGTTTCGTCGCCGTTTCCCGTTCGTTGCTCGTGCATACGGGATTTCGAACGCGAGAGAAGCTCGATGCCTAAATCGACGTCCAGTCCAGTGAATAAAGTTCGCGATCGTTCGAAAGCGCGGAGCAAAAGTAAGAGAACGACGAAACACAGGATCGAGAGGAGCGTCCCGGTGCAAGGCGCGTGCGATTTAGCCGCGAGAAACAGCCTATCCGACGCGCAGCTAGCGACGAAAAGCCATTTGTACAGCGACGAGAAGCATCGATGTCGTCGATTCTTCGATGCTTGTAGCCCCCCTCCGTTCGACGGACGCGGAGATCGCGAGACATCGAACGCAAAGAAGCCGACGACAACGACGGAACGCATCCCCCAATCTCCCTCCCCCTCTCCCCCCCAGACGCATCGAGGAGGAGCTCGACAGGACCGCTTTGCGTATTATTTTGCTAATATTTTAAGTAATCGCGCGACACGCGAGAAAAAAAAAAACAAATTTATACGAAGTACGGTTTTAGCAACGTTAGTACGGAGAGTTTGAATCGACGCCGAGCACAGTTGTTTCTTAAGACGTATCTGGAAAATATTTGTATGTAAATGAATGACGAAACAATAAAATGGTATACGCTGAATCCGCTTTGGTGGCATTAATTATTCGTCTAGTAAGAATGTGTTCGTCGCTGGTCAGACTGTCGCGTGTAACCACGTTCATTGCTTATTTGTGATCGTTACTTTCGATCGTCGCGATCTTTGACCGTTCTACTGTTACACGATGTATCCGTTCGTTCAAGGTATGACGCAAGACTGGGTGGGAGATCGATAATGGCGGGGGTACCGAGGGGCTGGTTCGAAGCAGAGAGAGAACGAATGACGCATAAAGCGGAAGAACAAGGAAATCTCGACCCGGTCGATCGGGGTCGGCGGTATGTTTTCGTTGGAGGATCGAGACAGCGTTTTCTGGGCGCGGATAAACCGCACGCTCGCCGCGTCGCGTACACCGTCGGTTCGCGTCGTTTCGCGCCGTGGCTCGGGGATCTGGGTACATAATTCGCCGTCTTTCGTCGGGTCGATAACGAAAAGAGAATCGAGAGCGCGACGCGGGCAAAAATAATAGAAACATAGTCTCGGTGGCGCCGCGCCGGCCGGCTTCGGGCGGCACACGCGTTCTGGTTCGTTCGATGCTCGAGAGCCGGAAGTTGCGGAGGACGCGGCAACGACCGTGAAACTATACGCGAGCGAGAAACCCCTATTTTCGTGTCATCGAGCGGCTACTTCTGTCCCACCGGCTAATAATAGTTTTTTCCTCTATTTTTTAATACGCCGAAAACAACCCACAGTGTATTCGGAACTTGAAAACCATTATAACGTGGGTTTAGATTTTTGGAAACTTGTAACTGTTACAAAAAACCTAAGTTTTAGTTTAAGTCAAAGTTCTTGCGTCAGTTATTTTTTTTGAGACGACTCCGAATTTTCTTTTACAACTGCAATGTTAAAAAACGATACTGTAATGTAAATTGATGCGAACAATATTGTTCCTTAACGTAGACAATTGTAAACTATACAATTTTAAATTTGATGTGTTTTATAAGTATGCACACTTTCTGTATTTTTCGTCTTACAAGACGCCTTGCTTGTTCTCTTAAAAATTAACAGTGACGTTAGTAAGAGTTTTTTCACAGAGTCCGGTTTTTTGCTGACTGGTTGAAAATTAATATTGGCCAATTACTGACCTGAATAATCGTTTTCTACATCGTCACGCCGATTACGCGTATAATTGAGTGGTACAGAAAATGCATATCAGAAGAAAAATAGAGTCCCACGGAAGAAAACAAGGTATGTGTTTCGCAAGCAAGCGTGAAA
The DNA here is from genome assembly GCF_051014445.1 of Colletes latitarsis. Taxonomy (NCBI): domain Eukaryota; kingdom Metazoa; phylum Arthropoda; class Insecta; order Hymenoptera; family Colletidae; genus Colletes; species Colletes latitarsis. Next base: position 12,747,964 of record NC_135140.1, read on the forward strand.
AAGACTTATTGCTAAACTCATTACGTATACAGTTTGACTTCGCGTATCTTAATTCTCTCCTGTTAATTGTATTTATTGGTTTATTACAGTTTTCGTCGAATGAATCGAACAAGAGAAGAAACAGAATAAAATATTTATTTTCTACAAGAATACCGGAGACGAAAGGAGAAGGTAACGATTAGTTCTCTCTCCGTTGAAACGTATCTTTATAAAAGAATTTAAAATGCTCCTTAATTTTAAATAGATCCCGTTCCAGCCAGTGGTCGAAAGAATTGGACTTGTGGAATAGCGGTGCGTTTACCTTGGTCATTTTGGGGGGGTTTCCCGCTCGCCTAACTAGCTTCGAACTGGTCGGGCGGGAAAAACGAGGTCAACCGACGTTATTTTCGCGCAGTATCGGCGACTGGAGAAACGAACGAATCGAAAGTCGAAAAAGGTAGATGCGACAAGCGCGTTATCGCGCTTGCGCGCGAGTAAACGCGGTCGACCACGCGTCGCGACGGCAGAGTAAAGCGATAGAGGGAAGACGAAGAAACGCAGCCGGCGCAGTGAGGATCCGGGTGACGGCGCAACGCGGCGTGGCCTAGGGAGCGACCAACGAATCGACGAAGGGGGGAACGGAAACGAGCTACGGAGACACGCGGTGCAGAGACGCAGCAATTCGCCGCGAACACAGCGCGGTGACTGTCAAACGTTTCGCCGTACATAGCGTTAAATGTAAATCGTTTTCTGTACTCACGAAGTGGAACGCCCGATCGCCGATACGGTGCGTTACGATCACGATACGCGTATCGCGGGCTCGTGCAGAGTCGGAGTCACGGTCGTCCGTGCATCAGCCGGCGGAAGATTCGCCGTCCAGACGCTACACGTCGACGATACGTCCGAACCTGTTCGTCGATCCGTTTCGTTTCGTTTCTCTCGATTCGCGCGGTAGCAATCTGTACGACGCCCACGGTACGGCGCAGCGCGGGGGAGGGTGCAGGAGCCTCGAAAAGTGAACCGACAGAGGGAGAGTTTGACTCGGAATCGTGACGTTAGAATGCCGCAGAGTCGTTCCGTCGATGGTTGCGGCGCGACTCTGCACCGCATTCGTTCCAGACGTTTCGACGATGTACTCGCGAAGAAACGTGGCCAGCGACGAGAACGGCTCACGGAAATGTGCGTTTTGCGTTTCAGAAGCAAGTTATCGTCTCTGAATAAGAAGACACCGGGGGACGAAGGGGAACTAGCTGATAGCGCATTCGCGCGTCTATCGGGAATCGCGCGAACACGTAAGTGACAAGAACGAAGGCTGACCATTCCACGAATAGAAGATGACGCGACGCGCTGGCCACGGCTGACGGAGCATCGGTAAGGGATAGTCTATCGTCGAGCTTAGCACGCGGTTCGCGCGTCCACGCGGTCCGACAGGATATCGCGAACCGAGGCGCGGGATGAGAGAAGCAATCAACAACCTTCCACATGTCTTATCGCGTTCCCGATACACTCTTACTCGCGTAGATTATTCGTAGATCGTTTAAGAAAGCGAGGTACACGATCGACCAATCTTTGTTGTTTCAGCATCGAGGCAATGAAATCGTTGTCCCACCGCCCCGTGGTTTGGCAAAGTAGAAACAATCGCGTCCGGGTATCGGGATCGAGTTTCGATCGAACTTGGACTTGGTCTTGGACTTTGAATCCGACTTGAGAGATCGAGCTCGAGGCCACCGGCGACCAGGCGTCTGGAAACGATGCGGATAGAGGAGACGACGATACGCGACCTTTGATCGAACTCGGGTCCTAGGAAAGGAGGAGGTCGAAGTAGATCGGTGGACGTGCGGTCGATGAGCCGCGAGAACCGGCGGGATGACGACGGGTGGCTGTTGATCGGTATGCTCCGCGCGAGGCGAGATCGTTGAGAGACGACGCGGACGGTCGCGAGGCAGAATCGAGACGAAGCAGTGCCGTAGTCCTGGGGGCCCAGGGTATACGCACGGCGTATTAATAGCTCGTAATAAGGCGGTAGTGGGGCGCTGTCCGCTCGCGGGTGAAAATAGAAAAGAATGTTTTTGGAATCCAATTGGACTTGGTTGGTCGAACGATGGGGCAATATGGCCGACTTGGCCGAGCGGGTGGACGATCTGATATGCAGTTTCGACTCGACTGGTGACACGACCATGGATACGTTATCGATGCTAATATTCGGTTGGATGTTGTTCGGGCTGGTGGTGCTGTGCGTCGGTAAATACGTTTACAATCGGTTCGTTTTGAACGAGGTTACCTCTGCTACGATAATTGCCGCCAAGGACGGCCATATCGTTCACGGCGATAACATCGGTGTCGGTGCTGGTGGTGTTGTCGGTAGTGGCGGTGGCGCGGGTGCTGGAGGCGGCGGTGCTGGCGGAAGCAAGTCGATTCCCGTTGGAAAGCAAAAGAGTGTCGGTTCGGGTGGCTCGACGACCGCCGGAAAGACTTCCGTTGGATCGAGCGGGGCAGGTGGTGGCGGCGGCGGTGGCGCCGGTTCCGGTGCTACCGGTAGCGGTGGCTTCGCTACGTCCGCCGGGATCGGTTCCACGGCCTACGTCCCGCCCACTCCACCTGTTCGTAAACGGCTCACCGCCAGGAAAACCTCCGGGGTTCTGATCAGCCCCGCGAGGAGCTCCAGAAGCCTGCATCTGCCGACCGCGACGGGCGCCGATCCCGACGCGGTGCGCTGGGTCAATGAGGTCATCGTCTGGCTTTACTCAGACCCGGCGATCCTGGACGAACTATTGGCGGTTTGGGTCGCCTCCCTCAACCAGTTCACCAACAACTCCGTCGACGAGGTGAGTCGATACGGGACTATTACGCTGCCAGCAGCGACCGTTTCCACTCTCGTCGGTGGCGGTTGTTCCGGCATCGACATAGGGTAAAGCCAGCTAATATGGAACCTCGCTAATCGTAGGGGAGACCGGGGTCAATGGTAACGCTTTTACTTTGCAAAACGATAACTCAAAACACTTAGAATCAAAATTGTTGTATGAAAATGTATTAGTAAAAAATGGAAGACAGAGAAAGTGTTAACAGTCCCTTACCCTGGGGCGATTGTAACACGGGGTCAATAGTAACACGCTTTTATTCTTAAAGAAATCCAGTTATTTATTAAACTAAATCGTAGTATTCAACAAAGATAAAATTGATAAACATAAAAAAACTTAAATTATCTGTAATTCTTACTCGCTTTTACAATTTTGGATCACGTTTGGTACATTCTTCGTGTGCCCAATTTTTGCATTCATTGCACCCATTTCTTTAAAGGACGTAAAAATGTTTAGAAATGAGAGGTATTTGTTTATTTGTATCGTTTAATTAAAATTTGTTCTCGACAGCAAACATAGAGTTATTTCCGTTTTCCTTAGCTGTTCTATATCGTCGCTTCTTTTATTATTTTTAATTTGAAATAAATTGGAGATTTTTTATCGTTCGAACATAATTCTTCGTAAGTTTCATCGTCTTTTCGCGTTGGTTTTATTAAAAAACAAATATACTACTCTGTTTTTGATAGATTTTTAAAATCACGTGTTCCATACTAGCTATTTTGCAACCCAAAAATTTACAGTGGCGTTTTTTTAAACGATGCTTTGTCTTCGAACAAACCGATGCTGAAGATTCTTGCACACGTGTACGTTCGGATGATATCACTCGCGCCTACGTTCGACAAATATGCAGCACTTGTAATGTATTGCTTTGCAGATTAATCGTGTTGAATAGTAAAAAGTTAACGATGAAACGAAAATATTTGTTCCAGAATTCTTTTATTACTGTAAAAATTTGAGGTTTACTAACCCTGAAACGTTGAAAACGAATATACTATATTTCTCGCATAGCACTTTGTATATGTAATATAAAAATTATCTCTAGATACAAAAAACTAGCGCAACAGTGGGCATTTTAACGACTCAAGTAGTAGTATGCTTTTCCCAAAAAAGTAATTTGTCTAATATTTGAAAAATAATTGTTTTAAAAACATTTTCTCGAGAGCTAAATTGCCACGTGCTTGTTCCCATAGTTTTCTCATAAACTGAGCAAAATTTCTTCCTCTGTGTTGCTTGTAATTTGTCAGAAACAATCATCGGATCGACGAAGCCATAAATGCGCTGCCGGCACACACACCTAACGCGAGAATTATGTCAGTGTACTCTCGATTATAGCGTGTAGTCGTATCGACTGAATAACAAAGACTAAGTGTCTGACTCAGAAACGATAACAAGCTATGACATTAGTAATGTTTATAAATACGAACGCAACGAAAAGTAGTCTACGGCCACAATCACTTTCGCGAGTACTCGACGAATTTTCAATACAGATCTATTAGGAAATGAATCTTCGTAGGAAAAAAAATGTCACTCCATATTTTTTGACTCGTTTCAGCTTTAATTTTCAACTTTGTTTACGTTGATATTCTAGGGTTAATATTATACACCATAAACGTCGTAATTAATATACTTTTAAAAACTTTGGGCTGTTTAAATAATTATTATCTTTTTTTAAAATGGTAAAGCAACCTGTTGGTGAAGTATTGGGACGTATTCGTCCCTATTAATTTTATATAGATTCATCCCTTTTCGATAGTCAATCAGAAATACCTTGTAAAAATAAAAAAAACCCCGACAATACTTTTTATCTATGTTATGACAGAAAGGGGTAAGATAAAATGGCGTTTGTTTGTTTGTGCAAGTTAATTTCAGAAAGTACTGAATCGATTTGAACGAAACTTTTGCTTTCGGCGTGCCCCTTATTATCTCCCGATTAAAGTAGGATATAGAACATCACGCTATCGTATCAAAAGGGTAAACAGCAAAAGCAAATATGACATTAGCCAAGAAAACGTTGTATTGGATTACATAAAATGCGACATACCGATAAAAGTATCAATAATGCGTTAAAACTATGTACGAAAATATTGTAGTTTTAAATTAGTTCTACAGAATGTTATTGTTATTAACTTATTTATGGATATACATAGTCTTTTGATACAGTAGGAAATAATGTAAAATACTCAAAAAATAGGCAAGCTCATTAAATTAAAAAAAAAAACAGTTTTATATTCAAAATAGTTTGTAATCGCTAATAATTAGGGGGTTGATACGTCATTAAAACACTTTAAAAACGTAATGGATAAAACAAATTTACGAACAAGAATATTCAAAAATAAAAAATTGGATGTTATTATGTTATTATATTTATCTAATAGCGTTCGATGGTGTTCCATATAAGTTAATGAGGAACGTTTCATGCTTCTCACGTACAACGATAATTAAATCATGACTCGAATATAGCCGCCCTAAATATATACGCGAATGAATATTTATAACGAACAACGTCCACTAATGACGGACAGTGAAAGTACGTTTTCACTATCGCGCGTGAATTTAAAACATTAACCTGCACATTCTCCGATCGAATTAGTAAACAATTATCAAAAATAAGTAAAGCATTATCAATATCGAGGAATACAAATTTAAGTGTATCGTAACAGAATTTATTATTACGTTCGAACGATTTATTTTTCATTTTATAAATACAGTAATTTATTTTTTAACTGTTCCTATTTACGGCGTCCGGTGGTCTTCCGCTGTTAGGGTAACGCATAATATGTAGCTGACGAATCGGTAACCGGCAGGACGAGATAAGGCGAGGCATACTTCTTGACTCGCGTGGGCGTTTTCGAGCAACGAAAACATCGTCTCGCCGCCACACTTTGGTGTCGGACAATTTTACTTTGCGTCCCGAGGCTCCGCAGGTTCGCCGTCGAGCTCGTCATACGCGCGCATAAGCGTGTACGCGTCCCTGACATTTGTGAGAAAGGCGAACCGTTTATGACCGCGTTAAACGCCGACTAGGATTCTGTTAACGCAATCTCGATCGTGCTATTATTCGTTCTCAGCTCGCCCAGACACGCGACGCCGACCAAGTCGAAATCGTTGTACGTGAAAACGGCGAGAAAACCCATGAAACGTCGACGAACGGGTTGAATTCACCGAGTGATTCGTGACTCGATACATTTACCGTATTCGTGACGAGTCGCCATCCCGCAGAGACGAACAAAATTTTCTTCCAACGACTAGCCATTACCTTCGTGGAAGTCGATTGAGTTTTTTTTTTTTAAATTGAGTACTGAAATTTAATTTCCAATTTATACCACTTCCGGTAGGGACTTTGCAATATAATACAGGGTATAGTTTAATACATTTTAGAAGAATAATCTAGGGGCGAAAATAAGAAGAAAATGTTACGTAAAGTTTGCTTATGAATGGTGTTAAAGTTGTAATATTTAATGTAGCCTGAATATGCGCGTTGACTCATATTCGAAGTTTCATAATACGAAAGGTTACCTGTGTTTACTTCGTTTCTACTTTCACGATATTTCTTGTCCTCCATTGATTCATTGTGGCCGCAGCAGTCGCTTTCCGGTTATCGAACGCAACAGCAACGTCGTGTGAGTCAGTGATTTCGCGTAGTTGCGTGTACGTAACAGGTTCAAGCATCTATATAGTGCAACAACAAAGAAGAGAAGATATACGAAATAAACAAAAATCTGTACCCTCATTTTTGTCCAAAGTTTAATTTCATTCAATTAAATAATTATTCAATGAAACCTAAATATAGTTTTACATGGAAACATGAAGGATCAAAAATTAAGATTACAATGTTCTTGAGCTATTTTGAAAATTGTTTTGACAGAAACTAGCTTTGACAAGCCTAATTTAAAAGTGTATCCACCCTACTACCATAGAGTACATTTCTATGCACTGTGCACTACTGGTTGCCAGTCAGACAGGAGCAAGTGGAATAAGCCTCCATGCACAGACATTGTACGATTAAATGAGACTCGTATTCAGCAACGCATAATACATACACTCTGAACGAATGAGGAATAAAAACGAATTAATTAATACCTATTTATTTATCAAAACTTATTCATTACATTATAACTCAATTTTACCAAATGGTAACATACAATTTAAAATTTTCGTTTTATCAGAGCATCGACTTCAAATTAATGGTGAAATTCTCTCGATAATTGTTAAATCAATTCCAACCTTTCTGTAATATTTGTTACCAGGCCTCATTTGATTTTAAACGCGTTTACAATTTGTTTCCTTATTTATTTTGATTTTATACACGCGTTACAAAATTTACAGTAAAAGAAGATAATAAGATTGCTTTGAAAATTGTATCCGTACCTTAATTTGTATTTCTCGAGACAAGCAAAACGTCCGGTGATTTATGAACGATGTGTGTGCATCGCGCTTACTCTGCTTGTATATTTCTCGACTTACGTCAACTACTTTTAATACCAATTAGTACGTATGTTCGGAGTATGACTCTACTTAATTACGCTTTGAATATTAATACCGTATCCATCTGTTCGCATGTCTAATAGAGACGTTTCTTATTGCAGCATGGAGTTGGAGTCGAGTTTGTTCGCGTTCTTCCTGAAACGTATCCACCGAATCTCTCTAATATCTTTTGCGAATGCGATTCCAAAGACGATGTGGTACGTATTTACAAATTTCGTCATCTCCGTATAATAATTTACAAGTTATTTTCACGTATGTTATTTTACTAATAAAAGAGAATCCTTGGAAGAATTAATATCATCATTCTGGTTAAAATCTCACTTGGTTCCCAAAACACAGTTATAAAAGGGCACTAAACAAATTCAGCAGTTGTGTTTGCACAAACTACTGATGTTCAGTCTCAAACGTTTCCAGATACAGTCTATAGTCTAGTTTCGAAAGAAATCTAAAACAGTAATTAATCTCATGACTTTAGTATCTTCTTTTGCGTTTGATTGGATCCTCCAGCGTTTGTTACTTTGTTCCAGGCGATCACCTGCGATTGCGAGGCGACTCCAGCGTTGCAGCTGAAGGCGTTTCGTCGGAAAGGCGATAAACTGGACGTTAGCCACTATCGTGTAAACGTGAATCGCTTTCGCGCGCGATTAAACGTAATTTGCATCACAGAGAAACTTCTCCTAGATTTAAAATGCGACGGCTGGCCGGAGGTTCGTGTCGTTTCTCGTACTTGTTGCTGCGCGATGCTGTCCGTAAGTCGTCGGGCACTTAACGAACGTACAATAAAAACGAATTAACTCCCAAGCGATGTAAATTATATAAAACGAAACGCTTATCTATTAATTGCATTATAAAGGAGACGTAACTCACATTATACGTCACGAATTTAATGTTATACGACGATCGTTCAAACTAATAGATAAATTCCGTCGATAACTATTTAAAAAAATGTTTTTTTTATTAATACTGTTCGCACCTTTCTGTAATATTGTCTTTCAGTTTCAAACGCGTTTTTATACAATTTATAGTAAACTAGTAATTTAAAATGACTATGAGAAAGTTAATAAAGTCGCTTCGGAAAATTGTTTCTGCACTTTAACTTCCATTTTCCAAGATGGACGAACAGAATGCCCGGCGACTTATGAACGATACATCTAACGTAATAGCAGATCGCTTATCGGTTGACATGTTTCTATCGTAGGTGAAAGTTTCGTTGGCCCCCGTGGGCACGATAAAGAAAGATCTGGACGAGAGCCAGTTGCAGGAAGTCGTAACGGAAATTGTGGTAGGCGCATTAAGGGGGACCAATGTTCATTTGAATCTGTTTCAATATCCGAGCTGTCCGCGCCTATGGAGAGAACAGACATCGAATCAATCCGGCTTCTCGTTGCCGGTGCATTACGACAGCATGGTAAGTTCATATTTCAGACGTCGTCTTTCTGCTCGTTTTTGTGTTACTCGTTCGATCGGGGATCTTACGAGTTTCTATTTGTAGAGCACGTCCAGCGGTTCTACTCAACCTCAACGTCAACCGACCCGGACTCAGAGTCCAACGCAGAGTCAATACGTTGCTGGTGACAAACGGTTGCTCGTGAAAGTGGTCAGGGCGACGGAACTCGGCGGAGAGAAAGGCGCCACGGAACCGTATTGCGTGGTCGAACTGGACGAACCGCCTCAAAAGAATCAAACCTCCGTGAAAAAGGACACGCGAAATCCGTTGTGGGACGAAGCGTTCCTATTGTAAGTTGCGTCGTCGATCGTAAATCGTCGCGGTCGTTAGGTCTCTCATCGTTGGTTCTTCCACAGCGACGTGAGTCGGAACACGTCGGAAGTGTTGCTGGAGGTTTACGATCGCGCGAACAAGTCTCAACGATTTCTGGGTCTGGGCATCGTGGGCGTCGACGAGCTTCTAGCGAATCCCAGCCAAAGGCAGATTATACCGTTGCAATGTAGGCCCTACGAGGAGGATGACATCACCGGCACCCTAACGGTCGAGGTATGTACAGCGAGCGACGTTCACGGGCCAGATTAATCCTTTCGGTGCTATCGACTAGCTCATGGTATCCACCGAATATTTCGTTGGGTCGGGTCGTAAGTAATTGTCGGTTCGGATACAGTGATGGTTCGTAAAATGAACTGGCGTGATTTGTAAATTGAACGTTCCTATCCCCGCCCAATACTGGAACGTCGTTCATTTTAAGAATCATTATTGTATCAGGTATCCAAAAATCATTTCATTACGTATAAAATAACAGAAAGTGAAGTAACTCATTTTGTATACTATTTATAAACTAGAACATCTGTTTCAAACTATTACAGTCTAGAAATTTTGCCTTTGCTGTTCGAAAAATGAACACGTTTATTTTAAGAATCATTACTGTACGGAGCACTCTGTACAGGCAAATTGCTAGCAAACGATATTTCAGAGCGTGATTAAGAAAGAAACGTATACATTAGAGATTCATTTACTTTAGTTTAGTGAATTTTGGATCGTCTGAAAGAATTAGCACCGAAAGGGTTAAAGGGTGTTCGACGCGATCTGCGATTACCGTTTTCGTAGCGCCGTTTCGTTCTCTTCTCCTCCCCCCCGTCCCCTGTCTCTGTCTTTCTTTTCTGTCTCTCTTTTCTCAGTTTCTGTTCATCGAGGGTGCAGAGGTGCCTCAAATTGGGAACAAACCTTACAAGGTGAAGGAGACGATAAAGCCGGTGTCACCGACTCCTCGTACCTACAATACGACAAATGTCATCAGCGACAATAGTCTAAATTACAACAATGGTAACAGCACACTTATCTTGTACGACTCTACCGTTCTATCCGATGGGGGTAATTACCAACTACTTATCTGAAAGGCATTGCGTTCGTATTCACGAGTGTGAAATCATAGTGATATCCCGTTAGTATCACCTATACAATACTCTCCTTTACGTGCCGCGACCACCCTCCCCCTAAAGAAGATTCGCGTTTTCTTTGCAAACCTACCATCTGTGACAACACACGTTCCAATTTCATAAATTTCTTAAACACAGTATCTTAGTATCTGCATCCTTTTTTCACCGATCCCGATCGGTGTCGATGTTCCTCCCGTAAGAGTCGAGTCGTGTCTGCTCGTCATGGGACCGCCGATCGATCTCGTGTACGCGTTCACTAGTAATTCGCATGAAATGCATACACGTATCGTGCATAGATTCTTTGCCACCCTCCACCCCCACTTTCTTTACCTTCCTCACCCCGATATCTAACGGTCGTGTTAACGTTCCCTCAGCACGATTTAAATGGTTTTTACGCCCGCCACCCGATCGGAATGTTCCCCGATTGACAATCCTTCGAAGTTATTTCGGCTACCAGAGGACCGATCCTGACGAATTAACGATCACAGTAAACGCGCGAATGGTACACGCAACGCCCGGTAAACGTTGCCAAACGCGGATATATATCGTCTGGTAAACGAAATGACCGACGCTTCGTAGAATAAGACGGAAGTAGAACGTTGTAAATCCTTAAAAAAAAAAAAAAAAAAAAATACGTTTCTTTTACGCTTAGATCAAAGACTACAGAATCTGATCGATGGTAAAACATAATTCGCAGACTACCTGACGAACGGCAACGTAGTCGACTCGCCTTACAGAACTGGCCACACCAATGGAAACAAGGGGACCCTGATCGTGCATAGTCAACAAAGGGTATGCCTTAAAAATCTGCACGTTAAATACAAACAAAATATTTTTTCTTCCCTACTAACTCGTAACGATTCACTATTGCCTATGTTTTTGTGCATTTTTTTCCAGCAATCCGAGCGGCAAGTGGTCAAGGTAAGCCATACACCTGCGAGCATTCCATTGCTTGGCATCGTCCTCGTCGCTCTAATCGCCATCCACGACGATAATTACTATATAAGACTGTTCCATTTTTCGAGTTTTTCTTTTTGTACTATTTTCACCACTTTAAACCCTCAATTCAATCAATAGTTGTATGTCTCTGAAGATGTAGAGTTCCTGAAGAAACACCCTATACGTACGTAACTTATCGCGTTCCCCTTTTTTTTCTCGAGTTTGTCTATCGTTTGAAACGTTCCTCCGTTCCACGAGAATACTAATAATCGTCAGTTGAGTGGCGTGTATTTACTAATTCGACAGGTCGCCCTGACGGAATACGGGAACTGGCAAGAAATATCCCCGGAGGTAATTATGTTTGTTATCGTATTACAACTGTCTTGCATTTTTAGCTCGTAGCTTAACTTTCTAACGTCGCTAATCGCGTTACGCTTGATTCGAAAATATGCATTCTGTCTGCTATAACATCGACTATCCGTATGTAAACGTTCGACTTTGTTCGTTTCAGCATGGACCCAAAGATAGTAGCGTGACGTCAGGACCAGAAAGTACACCGAATTCGTCCAATTCCGAAGGTATTTAACATAACGCCGCGTACAAACATTCTCAAACACCAGTTTTCACGCGAATCTAATAACTTTTTAACATACGAATCGACCATATCGTACCTATTATTTTAAATTATGGTACTTTTATATCGGATTTTTAATTTACTGCTAAAACTGCCTAAACAACACTATGTTTACACGATTTGAAAAGAAGTATACTGCTATGAGTTAATGTTTACAGTACCATTCGTTGCATCTAGTGAATTCAGAACTCAATTATAGTTAATTACAGACGACATCGCGTTGATTTTTTTTTGTTACAGACAGAGGGAGAACGCGAAGAAAACGGCGAGACTTTTTCGGCACGATAAGAAAGCGTTTGAGTCGGTCCAAAACGAGGAGCAGATCCGTGGGACCGGAAGGCGACGCGAATCACGAGGACGCCCACTCCAGATCCATATCCGCGGACAGAGCGCGCGATCCCGGTTCCGGTACGTTCGTTCGAGCCACCCTGTACATTTCGAAATCGTAAGAGAGGTCGTAAATTTAAAGTACAACTTAGAGGTGTTAATTTAGAATTAACAATATTCCCATTAGCTCGAGTGGCTAGTATAAAATTCTACTTGTTTGTTTTGCGTGCGAATCTTCTGCGCGATGGCACGCGACGTTGGTGAGTACGATTATAATCGGTTAGCGACGAGATGCAACAACGACGACCAGTTTACGCGACGAAAGTAATTTCGTTCGAAACGTCATCGGTCGCTGTAAACCGATCGAAAAAGCAAATCCTCGCCAAAAACAATTTTAATGCCAATGCCAATGCCAATAACGATGTCGAATGCTAACGCTAACGCCGTTCATTTTCGATCACGACTAACGCTAAAAATGTGCAAACGTTCGTTTCGCTTGAATTTTATAGCCCGTTTATCGATACCAGGAAGGGAAGAGCAGTCGAGGCGTTCCAGTTTGAGCGAGGCGTCCGGAATAAGCGGAGCGTCGACCAGAACCTACGTAAACGAGGCTTCCACATTGGTTCTTGAGACTCTCGAGAACGGCATTAAAAAGTAAGGAACGCACAGAATTTTCGACGTCCATGTTGAGCAAGGCTTAAATAAATAAATAACATTGTAAGGTCAAAAACCATTACGTTTTGCTAGCGTGCACTTGTTGGTTTTAGACATTATCTGGTACCGCTGTCGCTGGCGCAGAAAAACAAATGGAGGAAAAAGGGCACAAAGCTTCACATATTCAACGATCATACCTTTATAGCAAAACACATGGCTGGGTAAGTAGTCGACGAGGAATTTGACGGCCAACGGATGCAGTGGAATTTCGTTCGAGCAAAGCGTTTCGTTTCAGCGGGACCGTGTGCGAAGTATGCAAACGAACGCTCGCGAGAAGATTGGGCAAACAGGGCTACGAGTGTAGGGACTGTCAAATGAAGTGTCACAAACACTGTCACGTTAAAGTAGACACGACATGTCCCACGTCTACTATTCAGAGCATCGAACTGTAAGTGAGAAGTCTTCCGTTTTACTATGACACGTATTCGATTTCGGTTTCTTTCAGAACCGAACAAACGCACGATAGCAACGTAGTAGAGGCTACGGATGTAACATATTTTCGTACAATTATCGTTGATACCATTATTGAAACGATAATTGTAAAATGTGAGTGGTTTGTTGTACAACTTGTCGTACATAGAGTTATGATTTTTGCGACGCAGCTGTGTTGAACAGCCCAGTATTGTCGTACGATTATCGTTGCGATTCAGCAAACGACTCATTGTACAATAAATCATTACGTCCATGGTCCCTATAAGGATAAGCGTTCGCGGAACTACGAGCTAATTCTGTTTTCTTTTGATTCGATTGTCGCGTAAGGTCTCTACTGCCAGTGCTCAGTGAATAGGATGGGTAAGTTCCCGACGATGTCCAAGCATCTCCTAGTACGTAGCTGCGCATGAACAACGAGTTCTTTTGTTTGTTTTCTACAACTGTTGTGTGTATTTTTTATTCGATCAGTTCAGATTCTACGGTTGCGTTAAAATGGGTTGACCACTTTGTCTCGACCAATTGGGCCCGCATTCTTTCCGATTGCTAACTTATCAGCAGCGAACAGTACACGTTGTGCCTTCGGTGGACGTTGAGAACCGTAGTTTTTAATTTCGATTCACCCTTCTTTCGCTTTTCAAAATACTAATCGTTTGTTGTTCGTATGTAGAGAACAGTGTTTTGCCTGCTTCTAACAAGTATCTATTCGACGGATCTACGACGAACGCACACGTATGTACACGTACGTCTAATAAACGAATTTCGATTATTTTCAGCACTTACATAAAGATTCCACAGCCCGAGCGAAAATCGTCCACCAGTCTCTGCTGACCAAGTCTTGGACGACAGATCTTGAACGACCAAACGCGTTTCACCCGGTCCGCCATCGTTTACTAAAAGCGAAACATATTTTTCCCCCCTTCATCGAGTTGTCGTTCGAATCGCTTCGTTCGTACTTGTTCACAATTTACGAGGCATATCGCGTTGCACTTTATGCAATTATAGGCAATCGTACGCGACACAAGCTGCAAGCTTTCCACGGCAATCATAAACGATTAGCTTTCGAGGCATGAAGCGCTTTCGAACGCGATAGCATCGTCGCGCGCGTTATCTACTTGTCCTTACTACGCTTTTTAACCGATACAAACGAATGCGAATTACGAACGAAAAAGAAAATACCAAACGACACACGACACGATACGAAAACGAAATGAAACTGAAACGAACAGAATGGAAGAAAATCGTACCGTTTATCTCGACGCAACTGTTCTCGAGAAGCGAAATTGTTCTTCATCAGGAAAATGGCGAATAATCGTGTTTCTATATGCATACGTTTCGTCTCGGAAAAAAAAAAAATTAAAACGAAATTGACGAGTAATCGTAATATTCGTCCCGTTTCTACGTCCGTTCTTAGTTCACGCGTTCTCGTTCGAATTTTCATGTAATTTTTTACGCTTCAACGAACCGTATCCTTCATCGAAACGTCCGATTTTCTACCGATTCCCCGTTTTACGCTCTAACATCGTATCTCGCGTCCCTCTTTTCCCAATTTCATTCGTTTCTCTCGGTTGTTCGCGCCGGGATGTACCACTGGTGGTACACCGAGCTACCATCCTATCGAGCGGCGTGCCCCACCGATGGTACACGACCCTCCACCAGCGGTTGCAAACGGACCACTTTTATCTGTCCTTTTGTTAATAAAATTAGAAAAGGTTTGCAAGTGGATCTAGGCAGTTGCTTGAATCCGAATAGTTACTCTAAATGAAATTTATTACCGTTGTCAACGAATTTATCTGATACGTTACGTCGAAAGAAAGTCATTTATTTTTCAGAATTTCTTTAAAGGGTTTCTTTTTTTTTGGCGGCACTCGTTTTTCGTTTCTCGCCAAGCCTAAAATGTTCATCTACGAGATGTTTTCTTTTTGTTTTGTTTTACGTTAACGAAAGAAATACACTGGGTTGGGCAAACGGCGTCGCCCGGTGGAAGAAAGTACAAATAATTCACTCTGTCGTGAACGCGTTGGACGCGACAGAATTTTGGGAAAAGTTGCACGGTCGGGAAAAGCGACGCGGGAAACTGAGTATGTAATCGAAAAATGTCGACGATAGTGCCTCTAGACGCGAAAGCTTGTAATTTTCGTAATATCGTACGTTTATTCTGTGAATGGAATAATATGTACTTTCAATTGGTATTATCGACTGTTATGGGATGACGTATCAACCGTATCGAAATGGAATGCTTATACACGCACATTCGTGTCTACGTACACCGTGTATAGAAAGTCGGCTGATAATATTATTATGATTGTGATTATTATTATTGTTATTATTGTTATTATTATTATTGAGGTAGGAAGGGAACGGCGGAATGTTTGTGAAGCAGGAGCTAGGGAAATGCGAACAATAATGATAATGATAGTAATATTGTGTTATGTTAAGAAAAATAATATATTACAGTATGATTCTACACCGTTCGAAGGCCTCTATATGCGTTCTTTTACACGCCTTTCTTCTCGTCCCCTCCTCAAACAAGTTCAAACCTAGAAAAATCCCTTGTTCGTGTCTTTATATTTTAGTAAAGAAATTCTCCAATTTACAGTAACTTGAACAATTGTTTACAAAACTATGATTGGTACTTGTAGATTACGTAATTCGTCTCCGTCCATTTTGCATCTTCCTGTTAGAGCATAATATTCTTCTTGCAAACGTGGAATAAATATATGCAATGTTTCGTCCGAACGTCGTTGCTTAATAAATACAGTTATCCATTATCTCGTTTTTCTGTCAAAATTTGTTTATTTACCGGGTAAAGAAATTTCCCTTTGGTAGAAATAGAGTATTAGAGTTAAAAAAAAATCAACCATTTCACGTTGATAATTAGACTCTGCTCATCGTAAAGCGTTCGACGAGCATCCCCTTTCTTAAAGATGGCGACGGTGCATTTAAATCAAAATTGTTTACTATTCGTGAGTTGCACCCTTTGTCGTTGATACGATTCACACAAAACGCATCTAAATCTTCCTAAAAATAGTTTTCCCCTCGTCACAAATTCTTTGTCCACTAGTCTGTCTCGAGAACCTTTTCGAACGAAATCCATCGTCCGGATAAGGGATAACAATAAGGAGTTAAACGTATCAGAATTAACTTCCGGGCGTGTCGTGTTATTTCACCGTTCCGGTAAACAATCAAGATCGAAGTTTCCGAATGTCGGGGGGTGGGGGAGTACGATCAAGATGCTGGGGTAGCTCGAAAGCCATAGATAGATCCAGAAGAGGCGTGACGTGTTCGACGGTCGGACTCGAGGCTCGATCCAAAGTAGAACACCACGTCGACCTAATTGGAGGTCGTAGCCCCAATTTTCGTCGAGTTTCCTAGAGTGGAGGGGTGGCAGGTTCGCCGACGGAACGGCAGGGTATCCATGACGACGTGACGTCGCGACGACGTCATCGACTAAGCGCAACGACCCGACCGTACGTTTTCACATCGCGGCCCGACCGGGGGGCTGAATGGAATGGTGCAACGGATTTTCGATTATCCACGTCCCCGATTGATTCCGTTGCGTTGGCTGGTCCTCACTGGACCGACGCACGG
The DNA here is from genome assembly GCF_051014445.1 of Colletes latitarsis. Taxonomy (NCBI): domain Eukaryota; kingdom Metazoa; phylum Arthropoda; class Insecta; order Hymenoptera; family Colletidae; genus Colletes; species Colletes latitarsis. The sequence continues at coordinate 12,764,806 of NC_135140.1, forward strand.
TTTATTCACGGGCTACGTCCACGCACCCGCCAAAACTTTCCCGAAAAAAACTATCGCGCGTAAACACCGGAGAGGCAATTTTTTTTCGCGCGATTGCCCCTTTACGCGATAAAAGGGCGGCGCGAATTTAAACGCTGAAACACCGTCGAGGGTCGACACACGCGCCCCACGTTGCGTGAGTGAGTGCGTGCGTGCGCACGGAAGTCGAGACAAGCTCCGTTCGAGTTTATTCAATCGCAAGCTCGGAATTAGAGCGCGTTGTCAGCGGCCTTCTCAATGACGTAGATGACGTCACTGGTTTGAAAGGAAAACTAGGTCAAAAGAACAGAGAAAAGGGTGGTCGAGACGTGCGATCGTCGGCCTAGCTACGAACCCCGGATGGGATCGGCATTGGGGTAGGTCTGGGCAGCCATTTTGATCGCGAGAATAAAAATTGGAGAATACGATCGTGGAACGAGGGGGAGAGGGAACGGTGAATGGGAATAGATTTTTGAAGGGTAGAACGCTCGATCGGAATTGGACGACGTCCCGAATACCGTCGGCGAGGAAGAAACGTATCGGCATCGATCGACACAGTTCGACGCGATCCTTGAATGAACTATGGTATTTCATGGGGTTGGCTCGAACGCCGGCCCGATCTGGGTCAAAGAAGGGTCATGAATGGCGTCGCTCGCCTCGACGTGACGTCACGGGGTGTCGCGTGCAAACCCCTGCAAGTGGGTCACTCGTTGATTCTGTCATGGTCGTATCTATAAAGGGACCAGCGACGTCCTTCCTCGGTTTCACGTTTTTTCGTGGATCGTGTTCCGGTACGAATGCGCCGCATGGTCCGCTCGAGACCGCCCCCCGCGTCCTCAGCCATCAGATTTCCGGCCGGAAATCGATTTTTCAAAGTTTTCCTTCGTGTTTTTTAAGGATCGCCAAGGAAGGTAGTAAAAGTCGAGTAATTATTTCAATGAAAAACGTTTATTTGAGACGTAAACTACGAGTATCGACATAGGTAATACTTAATACAAAACATTCAGTCCTGAGATTTTTGTTTTTCTCGCATTCCCTCGCATTCTCACGAACATTTGCGCTAGAGCGCGTACGAATTCGTAGAAATACCTATTTGACGTCTCGCAAGATATTGTACAGAATGTTTATTTGTGACAAATGCTTCGCGACATACCGTGCAATCACGCGGCAGGTATCTCCAAGGCACTGGAAGATCGCGTTACATGTATAAGTACGTATCGTGCGTGATGCGTTACGTTTGTTTTACTTTTCTGATAAATGAGAACAATACTCTCGACGATAGTTTAATAAGAAAAATTTTCTATGCCACGGTGGATTCGATTCGTCGCGGCCTCTCGACGCGAGGTCCTATCTGCTTCATCTTTCGCACGGTTGCCGAGAAATTCGAGCAACGAGAACGAGACACGATCTACTTCTTTCGCGTTTCGTGGATTCGCATGGATTTTCGTAGGTAAATTCAGATATGCGTCGAGAGGCTGCGTCGATCGAAGGACGCGTTACAATCTTCGAATCGTGATATGTTTTAATAGTATCCTTAACGAGAAAATTATTCTATTCTACGTGGAACGTGCACGAACGTTGCATCGTACGGTCGGCGAAAAATTTTTCATGCTCGTGGAGGACGCGTACCGTGCAACGGATTCGAAACGTCCACGGTAATTGACTCGTATACCGCGCGAATAACCGATCACGGTTATCTCGAGATGAAATTTTTTTTCGTGAAAAAAAATTTTACCGAGGGAAGAACGAGAAAATTTGCTTTCGCGCTGCGACTCGAGAAAGAAAGTCCATACATGAGAAAGATCGTATAATTGGTCTTATCGACGATTCGCCCATTCTAATCGGGTTCCTTCGCCATCCCCTTCTTCATCTAATTCATTTGTACTTGCGATCGAAAGGGACTGCGAAGTATAATTGCACCGTAGTCGTCGACCACGCGCGTAGGTATTTAGTATCGCTAGTGTACATGTTATCGGTGGGTGTGCTAACCGTTCCTACAAAAAGGTACATATACACCTGAATGACTATAGTATCTACGGTTGATCTATCTCGTTTACGAGTAGTAGTAGCCTATCGTTAACGCAACGTTCGCGTTTCATTCTTCCCTCGCTTACCGAGGAACACGCCTGACACCAACGAAACGGAGCGACGTCGTTAGCCCAAACGATTTACTAATTCGGATTCTTTTCGACTAATATTAATTCTCTCGTTAGTGCCATTTCTATTGTATACACGCATACCGATTGATCCACTCGTTTGGTCGAGGCTTCGAGTCGTTTGCGTACGAAACCGGGAAACTGTAAATGTCGGGATGCAAGGCGAGTGGATCGCACGATGAAAAAAGTTTTTAGGACGAAAAGGGGGGGTTCTTGTTCGGTCGTTGACGCGAACCACGACGAAATAATGGAACGGAACACGATGGCGGAAAATGACATCGAACGGAAGAAAGCTGATCGATAGCAAAGGGTCCTATTTAAATGTAGCGGCTAACCGAGATCTCTATCGATAGAGGCCGACGTAGTCTTGACAGGAATAGGGGACTGTCAATTGTTGAGTTACGTTTCTTGGAACCCTCTGCGTTGCCAGGCCGGAAAGTCCGCGAACGTACGTGTAGGAGACTGGGCTGCGTAAGATTCTCTTGGGGCTCTTCTTCGCGTGCTTGTTCTCCTTACCCTCCCACTTGGAGGCTATCTTGAGCGTTTGGAACGCTTTGCGTAGGGTGTCGGCGGTGAAGGACTTCTTGAGGGATTCGCTGTCGCTGCTGCTTTGAGCGTCCGATGGGCTGGGACAGTAAGAGTGCGACTCGTTGGTCCTCAGGTTGCCTCTGACGTCCCCGGGGCTCCAAGAGCGGGACGACTTGGCTCGAACGCGTTCAGAGCTCCTCTGGACGCTGGACACTCGTTCCTGGGAGTGAGCCGGTCGTCCCCAGAGTCTGTCCAGGTAGCAATGCGTCCTGGAGAACCTGGTGGCGCGGCAGAGGCGTTCGCCGCTTCCGCGACGCGACAGCTTCTCGGCGCTTCCGGCGCTGCTGCACCCGCTGTCCGTGCTGCACTCGTCGTCCCCGAACTCCTGGCGTCGTCTCGACTCCACGCCGCCGGTTGAGCCGTTTCTGCGTTTCGATTCGCCCTTCTGGCTGGAATTGTCTCGACGACGATCCTCCGCGGGGTCGGTGAGCTTCGCGGTGTCCTCCATCGTGGACGGACCGGCGATCAGTTTTTCTGGATCACGGAGCAAGTAACTGCGCACAGATCTCACCAATTCGTACGGTAACTCTTTCGAAGTACGGTAACTCTTTAGGTACGGGATCGGTCAAGTTTCTTAGACGTTCGAAGTGGTTCAGAGTGCACGCGGAAAAGACGCGCGCACACGCGAGTTTGTTATCCCGTAAGATTCGAGGATATGCTCATTGCGTTCACACTTGTTAAGTCTTCTGTTGTTTTTTTTTTTTTTGGTTTGTTTTGGTAAGGATCGTTTGCCTTTTGCCCTCTTTTCCTTTGGGTTCGAGTTTCACTTGTTCGAGATCTTCGAGTACCTTGACTCGTCGATGACTGTTCGTGTCCTCGAGAATGCGGAACGTTAACACGCGTTTAATGGTTGCTTGTATGGCGCGAGTATTTGGCACGTTCACGAGGGCTGACTGAGAGCCGGAGATTCGTGGTCATCTCTTATATAGTGTCGCGGCACGGTGGAGGGTGCGCGCATGTCCTCTCCTCCACGCGAGGGTACGATTCGCCGCCGCGGGGACGCGGTATCGCGACGAATGCGTTTTCGCACGGCACAACCGACCGTGACTAATCGCTATACGAAATTGAACCATCGATACGTACGTGTACGACTCTATGTATAGCGGGGACTCGAGGACGACCGTCCATGGACTGTCGGATTCAGGGGTTAGAATTTTTCAAAGGTTATCTCGACGTTCGTCAACGATTGCATCGATAGTTTGCAAATAATATTTTATTATGGTTCGTATAAAAGTAGGTAACTCGACGATGGAGTAATATAGGATCAACTTGTTTCAAAAACGCATTTTATGGACGAAAAAACCGGATTTCATATCGTGGACATCGATCAGGGCCGACCTTTATTGCTTCGTGCAGTGCACACACAGTTACTCCCACTCGTACTCGTGCACTATAATGGTGATTCGATATAAATGAAAAAACGTTCTATTACAAAATTGAGGTTCATTCAGTATTTTTTATTTTTACGAACCTTACAGGGGTAAAAGACGACGATTCTTGGAATAGTATACCTTCCTCCATAACGTTCGCGAATATTAACGAGGGAATTTTTCCTTTTCTTTGCAAAAATATAACATTATAGGATCAGAAATTCGAGTTACACTTATTTAAAGCTTTCCAGGTGCTTGCAAATCTCATCAATATTTATGAAATGTCAATTCAGGACATTGAATCGAAAGGTTTATTTTAGTCTGATAGCTGTCGTTGTGTCAAAGCATTGGAAGCTGAAATAAGAGTCGACGATTCCCAGAATAGTGTCCCTCGATAACGTTCTGCATTCTGCTGGCGAACGTTATCGAGGGACCACTATATTTCTGTGACCGCTTGGAAAAACACCGCGTATTGTTGATATACCTCTCTATCGGTCTTGTAATTACATTTTTTAAAAACTATTTCGTAAATAGAAGTGCAATAAACAACAATTGGTAAAAACAAACAAGTTTCTTTGCATTCATAGCATTCTTTGAGTATTTAATATTTTTTTTTTTTTTTACGCGTTTGTAGCAATTTATTTCGATCTATTTTATTTAGGCGTACCGGGGTGGGGTTCGCGCGTTTTCGCACCTTGGATTTCGTCTCGTTTACACCTTGGACAGCGTTTCGATATCGCGATGGCGCGCCACCGCGTCAGCGAAACGTGGACGAAGTACCAAACCGTCGACGCTTTTGTTGACGATCGACACGTCAAACGCAATCTGTGAAACGAATTCGTTATATTTAACGATGCTGCGATGTAACGGACCACGGCTGAGAGGGTGGCGCGTGAGTGGGCGGGGTGACAGTGGCCGACGCCGATAACGGGAGTAGGAGCTGGTATTCTATCGTCTCTCTAAGCAGAGAAACCGAGGGCGGTGAACCCGACGCGACGATCGATGCAAAGGGGTGGATGTACCCACCAAGCTGATTGTGTCGGTGCCAACGTTGGATGCACCAGAGTAATCAATAATTTCGTAATCGCCATAGTCAAGTACGGTAAAACTTTGCTAAACCGGATATCGGGCGATCCGATGGAGTTTATAATTCGACTCCGCCGAGGACTTCCGGTATCTCGATCGATTCCACACGCCTCTGCGTTGTTTACATTTTCGTTTTCTCGATTATTTTATCGACTCGTAAATACATAGTTATGGGTTACGTTAAGCTAGTGTTTTATAAATTAAAGTGTATGTTTTTTTTTAGTCGAAGAATTATATAACTTTTCTTTTTATACCGAAGTGCCACTTATTTGGATATATTTTTTTAACCACAGACGTTTGTCTTTTTCGTTTCCTCGACTATTTTATCGACTCGTAAATACATAGTTATGGGTTACGTTAAGCTAGTGTTTTATAAATTAAAGTGTATGTTTTTTTTTAGTCGAAGAATTATATAACTTTTTTTTTTATACCGGAGTGCCACTTATTTGGATATATTTTTTTAACCACAGACGTTTGTCTTTTTACTGATCAAACAACCCTCGTATTTTAAGGAACTTGTCTAGAATATCGACATCTCTTTACCTGTCATCGATGGAAATATACAGATCGTTCTTCCGTATATTGGGGGAGTTCTTGCACTGGACACTTGAGATTTTTTTAGAAAACTAAGAAATACCCAGAAAATCTATGCAAGGAATCTCGTTTTGCTCATATATTCTCTTCTTCTTACAGATTTGTACTTCTTCAAATAGTTCCTCTCTTTTTTTTAAATTTTCTTCTTCTTCTGTTTCATTTTTTCGAGAGAAACAAGTTAGGATTTCACTTTTTCCCAAACTTTCTTTCACGGAATTTTGTTTTCGAGCAAGCCTGGAAGTTTATATCGCACAAATGTCTGTTTTCCTCGTAGAAGAACGCGGTGAAGTATCGATGACATTTGCGCTGCAGATCTCGGTGGTTTCGACAGGGGTTGTTTCGTCTTTATTAGTAACGCTGTTGTGCAGTCACGTTTAAAAAAAATTACTAAGAAATAATATATTTTATCGTATATTTAAATGTTACTCGACGATCGAAACTATTAACTTATCGTTGAAACATCTATTCTTAAGTGATGCAATTTGACTTGGTCGCGATAACACAGAGTTGATCTATCGGGGCTGTAAACAAAACACGACGCTGGTTTGCGTAATCATATATTATTTCTGTCCGTCCCATTCGGTTTACGGGCATAACAGACGATTTCAAAGTTTAGGTAACGAATTATAACATTTGTCCGATACTGGGTGACGTCCAGGACTGGGAAAACTATATCTGTACATTTTACACCCCCTACTAAGAATTTATCTAATTCAAGACTGTTACCATTTAACGCGTTTGCTACAACGCGTCACGTATCTGTTACGAGCTAATTCTCGGGGCGATCAGCGTCACATATAGTTCCGTTGGTATTTATACTGTCGCTAATAAACATTAGGACACTTGGACGACGCGTTGTCGATTCCTGGATTATGAATACTTCGCGAAAACAAGTGTAATGATTTTTCTGAGGATCGTTTCAAAGGTTGAAACCTCCACTTTCTCATCCACGAGTTGAATTCCCACGGAGATTCTTTTACTCTAAGAAGAGAGTGAGAAACAAAATGTTTTTTAAATACAAATGATCCTTAAAAAAAAAAAAATGAAAAAATTCTAAAGCCTCTTCTTTGCAACGATCTCTTCGATAGATCATGTATATTTATTTTTTGGTATTCTATTCCACTTTGAACAAAGTGTATTTGTTAATATTGCAATAATAAATGGTCGTAATTGTTAGAGCATGTTATATTCGTACAAAATGAGACATTTATGAGTTAGGATCATTTCTGCCTTGTAATAAAAAACACTCGATATTGATTAAAGTTTTACAATAAATTTTCATCGTTTGTTTCAATGGAGTACTCATTCAAAGTGGAATAAAATTGTACGTCTCGTGGTAAAGAGTAGACTTTAATCTTTGAATTCATGGTAGTTTTTAGACGCGTAAATTTGTTAATTTTGACTCTCGTACTCGCTTCTCAGCGTGAAAAGATCGAGGAAATCGAGCTTGGATTTAGGGACTGTGAAAGTAGAGATTTCGACTTGTACAATATTACAAAAAAATTATTGTATTATAATATAGATCACCGCAAACTCTCAACGGGTAAATAACAAATTGCACCTGTAATCCTGTAAATTACTTCCTTATAGACAGATGGCAGCCCTATTGTCTTTTGAGCTTCGATCGAAAATCCACCGTTAGAAGGGAAATATTGTTTTTTATGTGAACCTATTTGGAAGGAAAATAAATAAATGCTTAAAGAATGGAGGGGGGTTCATAAAAAGATGACAAAATTCGAGATTTTGAGAATTCGAGAATTCCACTTCCAGAAAACAGAAATAAAAATAGACATACTTAAAGATTTCATGATTGTTCAATGGTTGTCGATCAATAACAAAATTCGGATAATAGATTTTGTCCACACCAATCTGTATTCGTCACTGTTAGTATGTAAGTCATTTAATAAAGGGGTCACAAAATCGAATACTCTTTTCCCCCACTATAAACAGTCAAATAACTCTTCAGAACTAATTTAATTAAAAAACTAGAGACTTCAACAAACACAAGATTACATACTTCACTTAGATATCATTCTAACTTAATAATTATTCATTTTAAGCGATATTCTTATGACGTCCAATAATGGGGGACCAATAATCTATCCCACAAAGCTCAACTAACTTCGATTGCATCCAACAAGTTGACGATTCGTTTCTGGCGAGTATGGCTTTCGAGTTTGGACCAATATGGCGCCAGAACGCGACGAGCCGCGAGTCCATGAATCTCATTCGAGATCGTTTTCTGAGACTACGAGGGCATCGTTGAGGTTTCCCCCCCACCCTGATGTATCAAATTGGAAATTAACGCGAACCGGATGGAACCGATAATGAAAAGCGTATCTCATCTATTGCCCATCCCTTTACTACAGCGACGTACCCGACTGCGAGGACATTGCATTTACCTTTACGTAATGATTCGGTATTGTTGTCGCTCGTTGCATAATTAACTTGTCGTTCGTAAAAACAAAAGCTCTCGCGGTGCGCGGCACAGCTGCAAGCGCTCGCGTCACCCTCGAGTATCGAGTCACCGACGAATTTTAATACACTTTTAGTCCGCGTACTCGTGCCCATTCGGCCGTGAATACGTAGGATTCCCCCGCTGGTAGGTCGCGGGATCCGTAAACATTTTGTGAATACTCGATAACGATACGGAAACGCAAAACGACCAATGGGAAACCTGCTGTGGAGCGTTCATTGTTCCCTGCCATCCATTAGAAGGATCAACCGACAAAAGACTTCTAGTTCCGTTACGCAACTACAAAGCTCTGTCGTTCTTACGATGACGCAGAAGTCCCTGCCCCTACCGATCTGTCCCTTTGCGCGAAAATTCAACTAGGATGCATAATGAATGGCACGATTCATTAAAACGTATCGCTGTAGCGTTGGCGTACCACCAGACGTACGGGACTTTGTAAGTTCGAAGCGAGAAACGGTCACAGTCCTCGCACAAACGTTTCTACGCGTATTGAAACATAGTATTTGCGCGTTAGCGATTCGAACTTAAATTAGGTTAATTAAATATCTGCAATTTGAATGGTACGATACTTTGCAAAAGGAATGAAACGATAAATATATGGATACCCAGTTCGATTTGAGAGAAAGCATGTTCATGTATTTCTTCATGATCAGGAAATTTCGTTAGAAATTGTTTCTGAAGAATGAATTCATGGAAATTGAAATTTTCGGTTGTTTGTTTGAATTTGTCTTTTTGGGAGATGATTCATCGATCGATTCGATGTGAACAGGTTTGAGATAGTTTTCTGTATTGACATTCTCAACCAGAGTGAGGCACTGGAGGATGCTAGTTATAAAGGTAGACCTTCAAACCTGAACAAACATAATAAGTTGAACGAAGGATGGTGATTAAAACAGTAACAATTACGTATGCACATGTGGCAACGAACTTCAAAGTGTTATGTACATAGGAAATAAAATGGTCTAACATTTCTATGTTAATAATTAATAAGTGCATCTAAAATTGAAAAGAATCTGAATCTAAAAGGAATACTCTATCGTAGATGGTACAAAATTGGAAATATCGAAGTAGAATAGAAAAGGAGACTGCATCGGTAAAGCATATACAAAAAGGAAGATGAGAATACGCTTAAGGATACGTATATGTTAATTTGTACTTTTAGAATAATCACACGTATCCAAATAGGTATGACGGGAATGAAGAACGGAACAGGACACGAAATCATATAACTGGCTATTAAACACGGGGGCGAAAGCACGTTGATAATGCGTCAATACTTAATTAGTAATAAAATAATTGATTGGATTACAGACAGTCTATATTTAAATATTTTGTTTGTAAGCTTCACGAAGGCGTCGTTCAGTTAAGAATAGCAAATCCTTTTTATTTGCAATAGGATTGTGACCCAAAGCAAGCATCTTTCATAGTGAATCACTGACTATCGTATAAAGATCCTGTTATATTAAATACTTTCAATAGTATCTTAGATTTTGATAAAAATTTAATTTTATGTCTGACAATTTGTAAGAAGTCATGTACCAGAAGAAGGAGAATTCCTCAAACTATTAATCATGTAATTATTAATTATCACTAGCCCTGAATACTTTCGTCTCGAGCAAACGTTATCCTTACGTAAATTTTGCATTACTATTAGTAGCTAACGGCAGTATTGCAATTAACTCTTCCGCATACTTGTCGTCGTTAAGGTTCGTGCATAATATGTAATTATAGATATACCAATTGGTCAAACTTTGTTATGATACGTGTTGCATATCGTCTACCAGAAATACTCGAAAGCCACATCCACTATTAGAACGATTTTTTAATATGTATATGCGCGCGTGTGTTTGTATATAATTAAATGTAATAGATTCATTGTTACGTTAGATTAAGAATGCGTATGTTCGGATTAGCAAATACAGAGGAAAAGTTACCAAAAGACGAGTACCTTTTCGAAAAAAAAAAATAAGTTTAATAGGAAAATAATTTCTATTTTTTTTCAAGTTTCTTTCGTTACTTATTGATAGAAGACTGTTTGTAGTTGAGGTTCGATAATTGTTAATGAAACTTACAAAAATAAGTTGTAGAGAAATAATTTTATTCTACTTTTTCTGAAGTACAAAGGAAAATGTGGAAGTTAGTATCCTATAATAGTCATTCTCAGTTATCAAGGCAGAAAAGCGGTTTTTTAAACTATTGCCTTCGATTTCTATGTAGGAATGATTCTTAAAATAAATCACAGACGTAGATTCGCAAGTTGAATGTTTCTATCCGTCGAATTTGTGCCAAGAAGTGATGTTCATTTTACGAATCATTACCATAGTTACAGCTTCTTTCGACTGTAGAATTGAGTTAGAACCCTCGTGAATACTTTTCCTTCGAGATATCCTCGTGGAAAAGAATCATGCTTGTTGCACCGTTATCCACAGTTCGATTTTATTAATTTTTCGACAAGTGAAAAGCAAAATAAAATAATACGAAAACAAACACAAAACCAACGAACTCTAAAAAGTGGAATCTGTAGATAATTTTCCTCCTCGAACGCGTCGTCTCGATCCTCAATCGTGCGTTCGCGCCCCACGATCTATATACACGTTCGTTTTGTACACAGAGCGAATTACGAATTTAACTGTATTTTACAATGTTATGAATAGAATATAATCCGCGCTCACGTAATCGGATTTATAGAGTAACGACGAATCGCGTAACGAGCTTTCCGCGATTCTCATTAACGAAAGTGTAAGCAAACAATCGTCGCCGATCGGATGCCTAAAATCGAAGGAGGTTTCGTTAGGGGATATCGAAGAAAAAAAAAAGCCAGAAAAAAGATGAAAAAGTTTTTTGCCTTTAAGCGGTTTTATTGACGCCGAATCTACAAGTACAGAACATTGATGGAGAGTCGGAGATTAACGATACGTCGCAGAAAAAAGTACAGATACGCGATTAATGATTTTTCGTGATTAGAAAATGAGTCGATCGGTTAGGTGGTTCGGTTACGGCCGTACGATCGATGGATCGTTCGGCGCGTCCTTGTGGATGTTTAGTAGACGATGTTCTTGTAGATGAGGGGTGGTACGTAGCCGGTGAGGGGAAGCGGTGCCGGGTAATTGGTGTAGACGAGCGGTGTGCCGATGTTGGAGAGGAGAGTCGGTCCCAAAGGAGCGATCAACGGGCCCCCGATCAGGGCCGAACTGCTCGGTGCCGGTGCAGGGGCTGGAATCGGCGCTGGAGCTGGCGCCGGATTCGGGATTGGCGATGGGGCAGCGGCCGCGACCGCCAACAAACCCGCGAACAACAACTGTGGCGGCCAAAAAAAGAAATATTTCGATTAGTTTTCCATCCTCCAACGTCCACCGCTCTCGTAGTCAACGTCGACGTTACGAATTCTTGCACTCACCGTTTTGAACATGTCGGCTACGTGGAACGAACGGATGCACTAGGAGCAAGTCGAAACGAATATACTTGAAATCCCGAGGAATCGGCGTTTATATAGGTGAAACCGCGACAAAGATTCTCATCTCTCTGCATCCCCCTTCCCTTTTCCAGTCGATCGTTCTTTTTACCCGTTTTCATCGTTCCGCGAAGGGCAACAGCCCAGGTCTTCGAGCAACCCGCGAACGAGACGCTTCCTTCTTGTTGGTCGTGGGAATGTTTTTTTTCTTTTTCCACCGACCGGTCGACCAATCGACGTCTCCCTTCTCGGGAAAGGTTTTTGCCGCGCGACCAGGCGAACTACCAGCGAATCGCGGATTTCTTCAAGGTCGCGGCGTCAGGCGTGGCCCAACAATGCGCGAGCGTTTTCATTTTTTTCCCCCAAATCAGCCGGGTTTCTCGAGCGATTTTTATTCCGCAAACCGCAAACAGGTTTTCTCTTTTTCTTCGCCGTTCCCCCTCCCCGGCGGCCTTGCGACCCTCGAGAAAAATTCGAACTCGTTTGATGGCTTTCCGCGCGACGTATCGCCATTTTAGGGCACGCTCTCGTCGCGTCCTTTGTCGGCCCGCGCGAAATTATAGATATCTTTTTGTCGCCACGGGACGACGGACGAATTCTCGATAGATATTTAATTTATATTCGATCGAGGGTGCGCTGGCAGAGATACGAGGTGCATACACCCGTGGAAGGGCAAACGCCGCGTTCCCCCGATCCGGACTCGACGAACTTGAACTTGAGAAAAAACCAGGTGCTTTGCCTTGAAGCGTAGCCTTGTGGAAGAGGAGAGAAAGAGAAGGCGGAGAAGGCGTTCGAATAACCGGGCGTCTCGGTAGCGAGAGGCGGAAAAGTGTCGATCGAAATCGGATCTGAAAAAAAGGAAAAACAACGCGGACGAGGAACGATCGGTAAACGGGCGGACGTTCCTTCGTTCCTCGCGGGAAGATGAGTCGCGAGAGAGGAGGTGAGAGTAGATGAAAGGTAGCGAAAAGTAGATTAAAGGTATTTGCAGGTAGATCGGATTGTGTGGGAAGCGAAACGATCCGCGTAATCGGGCAGTCGGCTGGCGTTATAACCTTGTTATGCGTTCCAGCCGGACGGGCACGTAGTCGAGGGGGTTATACAATTTCTCGACATGCTTGCTTACATAATTCCGCCATACTCGTGGAAGCGTCCGGCTTGTGTCTCTCTTTCGATCAAGGTCACCGAAATCGATCGATCCGTTCGAATCGAAACCCACGAAACGCGAGCGGGATTGAAAATAAGCTCGACAAGTTGGAGAGCGCGAAAACGCGTCGCGAGCGGCATATCAATGCGAGCGCAATGAAACGTAATCGATACGAGTGCGAGCGTACAGCGCAAAGGCCGTGGCTTTCGCAAGTTATTCGACTTTTCGTAAGCCACCGGGGGGCCGAAGAGCGGTGGACATCGGTATAAAGTGTGGACGCGTGGACGTTTCTGCACTCGTCCCAGAGATACCGAATCGATCGCATCAAGTTCGACATGTTCAAGTTAGCGGTAAGTGGAACCACAGGACTTCCGGTTTTGTGTTGGCCACATAGCATGTGACTACTCTCTTCGAGTATTAGAAGTTCGGTGTTTTCCGGAGGTTCACCTGTAATTTTTTTCTAATTTTTCTCTTTTCTTTTTCAGTGCATCGTCCTCTCGCTGGCAGCAATGGCGTCTGCTGGCTTCCTACAGGCCGCCCCTCTGGTCGCTGCCCCCGCGGCGGTCGCAGCAGCTCCGCTAGCAGCTCTTCCAGCGCCTATCGTGACTGCCAGGAGCAGCCAAGTCGTCGCTAGGAACTACAACACGCTTGCGGCTGCACCTCTTGCAGCTGCGCCTCTTGCAGCTGCACCTCTAGCAGCCGTGCACGCTGCAGTGCCTGCAGCGGTACCAGCAGCCGCACCGTTTGCCTTTGCCGCGCACGCTGCACCCCTGCCGTACGCTCATCTCGCCTACGCCGCTCCATACGCATTGCCTTGAACACGATTCTTCACCCGACCCTCGAACTACCTTCTTTGTTTAATAGAATAAACCGCAAATCTGAACAAAATCAACAATTTATGTTTTGTGCACGTCACAGATCCAACCCCCCATTCCTTCAACGAAACGGTTCCAAGATTGTCCCCAGGAATCGCCCTCGGGCGACAAACTTGTTTTTGAGAGCTTTAGTGGCTGTGTTTGTTGCTTCGTTGTACAGCGATCTCTCGTTAATTTTCGCTGGCTCGAAGAGTACTATTCTGGGAATCGATGATTCTTATTGTAGATTTCGATGCTTTGATGACATCTATCAGACTGAAATAAACCTTTCGATTCAATGTCCCCAATTGACATTCCATAAATGATCGATAAGATTTTTGAACGCCTGGAAAGCTTCAAATGAGAATAACTCGAGTTTCTGACGTTGTAATGTTATATTTTTGCAAAAAATGGACGTTGGAAGTTAGCAATGTACAGTGATCGAGGGTGATGTACTATTTTAGGAATAGTCGACTCCTATCTGTGTTAGGCTCGATCGTAAGTGAGAAATACTGAGAAATCTGGGAAAATTATTTTCAGTTGAGGGGGTCAATTACAATCATTTTTGGCGAATACACATACCCCTGAAATCCTACATACTTTCGAGAAAAAAATTCTTTACCGAAAATATACTGTGCGGCCGTAATATAACTTTTTAGCGAAGCCTCAATCAACAAATTAGTATCCCTGATTTTCGTCTTATTTTGGCCTCTAGAATTTTCTATTAAAATTCTTCCCAGGGGTGGTTGAACACTCTGTATAAAGGCATAGTCAGGGTGCTATTTTGCTAGCTATTTTAAATTCAGTTTTCTTTGGAAATGACTGAAAAAGAATAAGAATGCCATATTATTTATTTATATATCTACAGGCAAAGAAATTACCCTTTGGTACAAATAGAATATTAAGTGAGTTGATAGAGAGCTAACAGAAACAACAATCTCACACAGTTCTGTTCATCGTAGAGTGAAAATATAGCTGTGAAATTTCTAGGACAAATTACAACACCATTTATAGTTTTGAAATATTATAATAAAAAATAAGTAGTTACTAAGTAAGTTTTAGTCTAGCATTTTTGCCCCTTCCTAGATATCCTTCTGTCTACGCCCTTGTTCTCGACAATAACCAACGACGTCCGCGTTTCGAAGCCTGACGAAACGATTATAGCGTCGCGAACTCGTTTGTCTAGTGTTATATCAGAAAAAACTAGGAATTTTGACAGGCAACCGAAGGTCACGAAGTCTGGGTAGCCGATCCCGTTTGGAAATGCTTCGAGACGATTCTAGTTGCCAAGTATTGTTCTGAGTCAGAAGATAAAGGATGTAATTAAAGATAATAATTGCAAGCCCCTAAACTATGTTTTCCCCTATGATGTCTCTCTGGATTTTTCTCATTTATAAATATGTAATAACGAACTTTTTCCTTTTCCAAATTGCAAAAATCCTAGACTAGGCTCGACTCGAACCTAATCAGTTAAAATAGACAAACGAACAAAGTCTATGAAGACATCAGATATCAACAATGTTAACAGTTTTAGACTTGACGTTTATACATGGATACATATAAAAGAAGTTACGACACTTAAATCTAATATATTTGTTATTTTTTAGGATTCTGCCAGTCTTCGATCTTCGATGCGGCGCAAAGTTCGATGAAGATGCAACGATGGCGAAAAAAACAGTACAGGCGAAAGTCTTCGTCGACGCGCTAAAATGTGAAGCAAGTTGGCGAACGAGTCGCCGAACGACGCCTCGGAAGAATTCGAGTCACGTTCGATGAACGATCTTCGAAACTTACAATGTCACAATCGTCGTTGTCGACGTAAAAATGTATGCCCGCGTTTCGTATTTAGAACGTGAACGAGCCGCGCCCGAGCATGTATCACTCGTTCACGTTAAAACACGAACGACATGGCCATTTGACGGATTACATCAACCATGGATCGTAATTAATTCGAGACGATTCTGATTTCCCAGTGAAATTATTTATCCTGCAAAGAATAAAAATGAAAATTAATCCATTCGGAAGTGCATCAGAAATTGCATCAGAATTAAAAAACAGTGACCATTCGTGACATAGGGAGGAAAGGGCGGGGGAGTAGGATCATATGTGACGCAACGTTGTTTGTGAAATTTTTTTTCAATTTTTGAATATTCAATTTTATATAATACGGTTGCAGAATCATGTTCGATATGGTTGCAATTGTTTTTCATTTAGTTTGTTTGCAAAAGCCGTTGATGTACACGCGAAATTTTATTTCTGCTAGGAATAGTACCGTAATGTTGAAATGACGTTTGAAATGACGTCAGATTAATGACTGTGTAATGACAACCGAGTGGCCATTTTTGAAAAAAGTTTCCAACAGGAACGCACGACGTACAGCAGTCCATTCCATTGTCACTAAAATGGCGCCCGTTATGCAAGCGCACAATGTGTCCGCTTTCCGTCTAAATGTCAGCATTATCAACCTATTGTACTTTAAAAATCCCCAGGTTTCTGTGATCCACCCTATATTAACGACCTGTATCATTGTCTTACTCCCATTCACTATTTCCCTAAAAGTTCAACAAATGTCCACGTCAATTTTTTGTCTAAATTTACATTACATACTCTACGTATTATATCTTAGAACATTTAAAGCAGATAAACAATTAATCCTAGTTACGAAAGAAATAAATTCGAGACATTTTAATTTAAAGAATTTTAAACGAAAATTTATTTTAAATTTTGTTAGCGAACAGTAAGATGGCCTTCAATTATTTCCCAAGCCTAGGACCTCAAAATACTTTGATCCAACCCTGAAAGTAAGGAATTTTAAATAGAAACACCTTCCAAAAAAAGACAAATCGTATAAACGACTTTTTTGGTAGTTATGAATGTTCGTATATGGAATCGTGTCCACATAATAAAACGTACTACACAGTTCACTGGACATTTTTCACATACATGGTATTTATCCTTGGAAATGGCTACTAACGTATACGATACGTACGTATTTTACAAGCTGAAGAATGCGAAATACATATAGCGTACCACTTCTTGAAACGGAACTTGTTCGTAAACCGAGAGCTGCCTGCGATTTAAATTTTATTTATTTATTTCGTCAATTCGTTCCAGCGATAGCAGCGACCGTGGAATGCAAAGGGGAAAACTGTTTGCGGAACGAAATTTTAAATTTCCTCGTCAACGTGATCCTATGCAGATCGATATATCAACGTTTCCAAATTTAAGCCACTTTATACGGATTTGATAGAAAAATAAAGTAAAGGTGAAGTTTTCCAATCGATGGAATGGACATTGGTGGTTCACAAATTGGTAATTTTAGTTTAAACCACTGTTTTTCACAGATTACGATCTAGGAAGGGTTGCAAAAGAAAATTTTTCACCCTGATCCTACAAAATCGTGACTTTCGATCACACATCAAAGTCGAGTAACTAAATGTGACATCGTGCCATCGTGTGACTCATAAAGGTTGCACCGGAAGTGGCTCCAGTTAAAACGAAATTATTCTAGTATCGAAGCGAATTTTTAATTTACTTATGGTTTAATTAATTAAATCATATGTTTTATCAAGAATTTTTTAGCTCAGATTTACTTTCGATCGAGACTGTTCTTCTTATTACTTGTGAATTTTCTTCAATGATATTCCTCAAAACATAATTGTTAATTTTCCGGCCTTCCCCTTGATTTATTTTCTAGCGAAACGTCGCCAGCCTTGAATTTTGCAACGTTGAACCGGTCTAACATTCACGTAACCTTCAAACGCCAACTTTATACAGTGTCGGAACATAACTATAGCACTGCTATAATTTTCGAGAGTTTCAGAGTATTAATTAATATCTAAATATTCATAGCGTTACGCAAACCAGGCGAAACGAGGGCGAACGTAACATTTATTTGCAAAATATAACAATGACATAAGTATTTTGCAGCAGAACTATATCACCACCGACATTTTTGAGACATTTGAAATTTAAAAGAAAAATTCAAAGAAAGTATAACGCAAAGAAACATTATAAATAGTGAACTTTCACCGTTTACCCAAGTTTGTACTCCCACGAAAAAGATCATACGAATATTCTGAGAGCATTCTTACCAACTAACGACGCAATTTTAACGTTTTTAGTATTTCTATTCGCGTATCCTGGTTATTCCTATCGGTTCCTCTGATCTATCCGCGGTAGACCAACATCTCGAACTATAGATTCGGCCATAGACCTACCGATGAAAGTGGCAAACGCGGGCGTGGCCTAAAACAAGCAGAAGTAATCCGGTATTCAGAAGCGTGTTCCTGTCGCATCGTGCCTTGAACCGTTGTTGCGTTGCCCCCCAGTGCTCGTAGTGGGAGTATATTTCTCGGGCGAAACCACCTATAAAAGAGGTCTAGTTAATCCTCATGGTATCACAGTTTCGATAGAGGTCCACTCGAACCACTTCCAAGACAACCACTAGCAAACATGTCTGTCGCTCAAATCTTGGTAAGTCGTTCGACAGCCGAAAATCTCAGACGGGCTGCATCGATGTCGAACATGGATGGCTTTGTTCCGGGCAAAGGAGTATTTTTTCGAACTCTACACTAATTTTGGACATTTTTTTTCTGTTTTAAGGTTCTTTTCGCCGGTTTGTTCGCCGCCTGCTCGGCCGGTTTGTTGCCAGCGGCAGTCCCAGCGGCGGTCCCAGCGGCGTACGCAGCGCCCATTCCAGCTGCATTGACGGTGGGGACTTACGCGAGCAGCTACAACGCACACGCTATTAATCATGCGTACGCTGCACCGTACTACGCCAGTCCCGTGGTCGCC
Source organism: Colletes latitarsis (assembly GCF_051014445.1). Lineage (NCBI taxonomy): Eukaryota > Metazoa > Arthropoda > Insecta > Hymenoptera > Colletidae > Colletes > Colletes latitarsis. Next base: position 12,783,343 of record NC_135140.1, read on the forward strand.
CATGCTGCCCCCGTCGCCCATTACGCCTATTCGGGCCTTCCTGCCGCGGCACTCATCGCCGGCAGACGCTGAAACCTGTACCCATTCGCGAACAACCACCTCGAGGACGAACGTCGCGAAACATCCGGTTACGTTCGAACGTCGCAGCTGCAAAACAATCGACCAACCTTCGATACAATCTTTTCTTCTCTCGGAGCCTGGTCACCTTCTGCGAAACCGTCTGATGCACGATCGTCCCCCCGGTGTTTCCGGTTTCCATTCTCCGGCGTTCGATCCTACGAAATCGGCACTATTTTGGATCTTTATTTTACCGATGACAAAAACGAAATAAAACACGTCTAACCTGCAAACCTCTCTTTCGTTCATGGATTTCTTTCACCCGCCATTTTAGAAGAATATCATATTCTACTGGCCTAATAGAAGTCTAACAAAACAAAAGTTTTACAGTGGTTTATCTTATCTCTTTGTATAGGGAAACTAAATTCGTGCAACTTAATTTTATTGCATGTTTCAGTAATGTCTTTTAAAAAGTAAATTATAGGTAATTAAAGTAGAGTTCTCGATCTTTGAAATGGTTTAGGTACAAATCTACAAAATTTTTATGCAGTATATATTTAATTTTATCTTGAATCTTTAAAATGGTTTGAGTTAGGTCAAATTTTTATTTGTTCATAGCGAAATATTTTATTCTACAATTTCGACTCGATTGTTGCTCCACAAGTAACGCAACGATTTTTATTTTGTGTTTAAATACCATCTCTGGTCGAAACGACGCGCTTCCGTTCTATTGTATTATAGAAACGCAACGTGAAAAACGGCATTTTATTCGCTATAGAGAGACAGAATGGGAAAACGCAAAATAAAAAGCGTTTATTCGATGCTTAAAAACATTTCGCTCCATCCTTTGACCCGAAACGATTTCCAGTGGCAGTCGAGCGCGATTGTCGAAACAAAATATCCAAGGCAACCGAAGAACAAACGACGACTTGTTGATCTTCGTTTTTGTACGTACGCTCGAGACGGATCCTCCATTTCGGAACTCTCGTATCCGATATAGGTAGAAATCAGTATTCAAGAATCGTATAAAATCGTTCGAAATCGAGTCGTAAAAACGGTGGTTGGAATAAGAGAAGCTAGAGTAGAGAGTGCATCGAAAACCGTTGGCAGAATTTTGGGAAGCGCATCAGGAGGAGGGACACTGTTGGGAAAATGCGTGAAATCGCCCATTTGCAAGCTGGCCAATGCGGTAATCAAATAGGAGCAAAGGTATCGCGATCAGATTAACGATATTCAAAAATTTTCTAATAGCAATAAAGAAAGTGGACTTCGGTTTTTCCAGACTGAATTTACGAAAGCTAGTTTTCGTTAAAAATATTTTGAGGGGGCAAGAACCTTGAACGTTTGAATTTTTCAAATATATTTAACAAATTTTGTATTTTTTAAAAATCTTTAAATTCTTTTAAAGAGGTAGATAAGTTTGATTTAAAAAATTTGTATAACTGACACTTTGTAAAAAGTAATAAAAAGTGTCTTCTGTTTCAAACATTTCATAACATGCCACCATCTTATAATAAATACTTCCTTTCTAAATATGTTATAAAGAAACGTTATCTTTTGCAAATATATTGATCGTATTTAGACACTGTGTAAGTGTAATATGTGTTTGTTAATAGTTTTGGGAGGTGATCTCCGACGAGCACGGTATCGATCCCACTGGCACTTATCACGGTGACTCGGATCTTCAGCTGGAGCGCATAAACGTTTACTATAACGAAGCGTCAGGGGGAAAGTATGTTCCTAGAGCGATTCTGGTCGACCTCGAGCCCGGGACTATGGACGCGGTACGATCGGGACCGTTCGGTCAGATATTTCGACCGGACAATTTTGTGTTTGGTCAAAGCGGCGCTGGGAACAATTGGGCCAAAGGTCACTACACAGAAGGCGCCGAACTCGTCGATTCCGTCCTCGACGTTGTACGCAAGGAAGCGGAAAGCTGCGACTGCCTACAGGGTTTCCAGCTAACTCACTCGCTCGGGGGTGGAACTGGCGCTGGGATGGGGACCTTGTTAATTTCGAAGATTCGCGAAGAGTACCCGGACAGAATTATGATGACGTTCAGCGTGGTACCCTCGCCGAAGGTAATCGAGAAATGCCAACCCCTTTTTTTATTAGAGTTCAATTTCGTTTCACGACTTAATAACAATGTATCAAATTTGTAATTGTACATAGCGAGAATTTTTTGAATAGAAATATTTTTGAATAGTGGGTCCTTGAAAAATTACACAGAACCAGGGAGTCGCTCTCATAATTCACGTTCATAAATGGAGAAAATTGTTTTAATAAATCCACGCGTTTATTGTAAGCTCTGAAAAGAACTAGTTAGATATATTATGCATTTTTTCTTATAGATGAACCTTGTTACGGATGAAAAGATCAGATAATTTACAAAAATGGTACGTTTTCTTGTTTCTCAGGTGTCTGATACCGTAGTGGAACCGTACAACTGCACTTTATCGGTGCATCAGTTGGTGGAGAACACGGACGAATCTTATTGCATCGACAACGAGGCCCTTTACGATATTTGTTTCCGCACGTTAAAGTTAACAACGCCGACTTATGGCGATTTGAATCACTTGGTGAGCGCGACGCTCAGCGGCGTGACCACCTGTCTCAGATTTCCCGGCCAATTAAACGCCGATCTACGCAAGCTCGCTGTAAATATGGTGCCCTTTCCTCGATTGCACTTTTTCATTCCCGGTTTCGCACCGTTGACGTCCAGGTTTGTTGTATTACGTTCATACACAGACAAATGGCCGCATATGCAGGGTGTTCGGCCACCCTTGAGAAGAATTTTAATGGGGGATTCTAGAGGCCAACATAAGACGAGAATCAAGAATATCAATTTGTTGATGGAGGCTTCGTTAAAAAGTTATTAAGAATTAAATTCAAAAATTTCAAATCGTCCTGGAAAAATTATTTTTGGTTGCGGAGGTCAATTACAATCATTTTTGGTGAATAGAAATACCCTCGATTTCCTAACCAGTTTCGAGAAAAAAATTCGAGAAGGTGTGAAATTTTTCGACAAAATTAAAAAATTTCAAATCATGTTAAAAAAATTATATTTAGTTACAGTGGGCAATTACAATCATTTTTGGTCATTACATATGCCCCCGAAATCCTACTCAGTTTCGAGAAAAAAATTCCTTACCGAAAACCTAATTTCTGGCCAGAAATGTGTGCCCGAATTTTCATGCGAATCTTTAGAACGTCATAACTTCTGAACGGATTGGACGATTTTAATGTTTAAAAAAGCAAACTACGCGTATTTTGACGGAGAATATCTACAAATCGTAAAAATATTGGAAAAGTTGGTCCTTGATCCCGCAAAATGAGAAAAACCCCATAAAAATGGTCCAATTTTCAAACAGCCACAACTCCTACAATTGTGAATATATTTCAATGAAACTTTTTTCTGAAGTAGAGCTCATGGGTACCTACAAAAAAGTATTAGACAACTTTTCTGTAGGACGTCAAACGAAATTACTAAAAATCAAAAACTAATTTTCAAGAAAAATCGACAGGGGGTAGGTGCCTAAATTTTTCGACGAAAAAAAAAAATTTCAAATCGTTCTAAAAAAATTCTTTTCGGTTGCGGGTGTCAATTACAATCATTTTTGGTGAATAGACCTACCCCCGAAATCCAACTCCTTTTCTAGAAAAAAATTCAGTACGGGCGGAACTTTAAACGTTAATAACTTCTTAACGAAGCCTTCATCAACAAATTAGTATTCTTGATTTTCGTCTTATTTTGACCTCTAGAATCTCCCATTAAAATCATTAAAAAAATATAATATTTTATGCCTTTTATACAGTATTTTATAAATTTTCAGCAAAGATATTTTATGAGTTAATTGTGTAAATAATGAACGAAGAATGAGTTTTAAAATTTATTTTCTTTCTTTAATAATCTGCTTTAGTGTCACTTGTGTTAACAATTTAAGAAATAGTAATACATAATTTTGATTGAGGAACTATTTGTGAAATATACAGTAGAAGGTTCGGTCGTTCCAGTCGACGTCTCCATTCCATATCTCTATTCTGAAATATTTCATTCTGTAATCGAATATTTTATTTTTATTTAACAAGTGACCCTTAGGTAAAGAAATCCCAACTTTCCCTTTGTCACGTGTGTATAATTTTCGTGGAAACAGAGGTTCGCAGCAATATAGAGCTCTGACGGTTCCGGAGCTCACGCAGCAAATGTTCGACGCGAAAAACATGATGGCGGCCTGTGATCCGCGTCACGGTCGTTACTTGACAGTGGCGGCCGTGTTTCGTGGGAGGATGTCTATGAAGGAAGTCGACGAACAGATGCTCAATATTCAAAATAAAAACAGCAGTTACTTCGTTGAATGGATACCCAGCAACGTTAAAACCGCCGTATGCGATATCCCGCCTCGCGGATTGAAGATGTCTGCGACTTTCATTGGCAACTCGACAGCCATTCAGGTAAATCGACGCGGGGGCGAAAAATCTGCGATGCAAGGTTAGTTGTACGCTGAAAGCAGGGTGAAGCTTCGTTCCAATGGATAAATAATATAACACACTAATGGTAACAACCATTGTTCTATAATTACAATTATTATTTAACCCTTATTTAATATATGTCAATGTAATTATTCGAAAAATTATGTAATCCTCCATTAGTTCATCATTTTTTTAAATGCTTTAAAGTTGATTTCCATTTACCAATTTGGTCAAAATCAGCATTAAGTAAAATAATTAAACCGAACGTATTGCTACAACATTTAAATAAAAATATCTCTTAAAACAAAGCTTTTTCGAAACATACACGATTCCATTTAAAAAATCTACATATAGAAATATTAATTACATAAAAAATAAATAATACGATCGCCTCGAAACTATTCAAATTTTATCTGCAAAATGCAAGACTGTTTCGATGCAATCAGTAATTTCAAAAATATTTCAACTCCCAGTTTCAGGCGACTCGATCCTGTTTCTCACAAATGTCAACAAATACGTGTGAGATATTTTGGTAAAAAAACAGTTGTACTCGACTTAAAAATACACGCTTTGAAGTAGAATGACTCCTCGACACTCATCGAATTCTACATCTAACCGACCATATTGATTTCAGGAGCTGTTCAAGAGAGTTTCGGAGCAGTTCACCGCGATGTTCAGGCGGAAGGCTTTCCTGCATTGGTACACGGGAGAAGGTATGGACGAAATGGAGTTCACCGAGGCGGAGAGCAACATGAACGACTTGGTGTCCGAATACCAACAGTACGAAGAGGCCACCGCCGACGAGGAGGGCGGCGAATTCGACGAGGAGGAAGAGGGCGAGGGTGAAAATCAGTGAGACCGATTTCCACCGATGAGAATCACGCCTCGGATATCGTTCTTTTTGAAAACGGGCATCGCTTTCTGACTCCTCTCGTTGTATTCAGGATCGATCGTTTTCTTTGTCCACCATTCACTTTTATTGATCGTGATTCATTCGCACAGACACACACGCACGCTACACGTTTCCGATGTCCTATAACTGTCCACCCACCTGCTTAGCCATTCTATCAGCGTTATCGTACCGTTAAAAGCAGATCGCTTAAGTTCGTACTTTAATTCTTTGTTGTTTTCCTGGCGACCTCGTTGCCTCAATATACTACGTATAAAATAAAGAAACGACTATTTTTATTTCAGCTCTTCGTAAGGGCGAAACGAAAATACGTTTACCGGGGTGCCTTTCTTCCGGCGATTCTTCTAATTTCATTTCGTCGGTACCGATCGGTCGTACGAGAATAACACTCGAAAGGATCGTCGGAGGGAATCGACCTGGAACGTGTTGTTCCCCTCCATCCGTTTAAACTAGCGTTTCCCAAACGTATTAGATTCTTTCAAGGGGACGTTAAAGCGGCAATATTTAGGGGCGACAACCCTCACATGGACCTTTGGGATGTCTGGGCATTTATTTGTTTCTTTTAATAATCCGGTAAGAGTCTCGAGAAAATATCGGAAAACTGTCTCGATTCAATCATAATACAGTTCAGGGAGTATTTCGAGCTCGTCGGTTTTTATATAAAGAATTATCGTATTATTGTAGAGCAAGTATTTAAAAATTTGTCTCGCGCATTTAGTCATTTTTCAAGGAAACAGTAAGAGTCTTGATGAATGTTTGTCATGATATCTAAAAAAATCAATGAATTTTTCCAAAAACACACATATTAGACGTCGACAAAATTTGTTTTCGCTTTATTTTGGTTTAGACTATCATCTGTAGACCAATGTCATTTTTGAATTTCGACCACCGACCACAGTATTCTAAAATAAGTACTGTATCAATTTTGCAACGTTCGCGTTCGATAAACCCAGTCGTATTGATCAAAAAAATTCGATCAAAAAGGTAGCGTCAAGTCTCAGGGTCTCTCGTGAGAACGTGGTTAATTTAATTTGCTGATTGGTCCAGTCCCCCGTACGATAGTACATTTTCGAAACCTTTTCAACCTCTTGGTACGTAGAATGGTGAAAGATTTCGTAAAGTGGCGTTAGATCGAGAAAGGTTGCGAAACGTTGATTTAAAGGAACAAGTTTCGCGCCGTGAAACGGAACGTGCCGCGTATACTTTCTCGCGCGTGAGTTATTCTCACCTGAATACTCTGGCGTTGGCACACAACACAGGTGAAGAACGATTCCCTGGCGTTCTCCAGCGGTCATGACCGTCGCGGGCCATCGAGCGTTTCGTCACCTCCCGTGCTCGCCGCCAGAGGGCCACGCTCACGTCTCTCTCGCAAGCGCTCGATCGACTATCCAATGCCCCTTCGTTGAAGTCGGGGTCTGATAGGAGGCCTTATTAATTGACGAGTCTTACTTTCCCTTTCTGCCTTCCTACGATCTTTCTCGCCTTCCTCCGCTAACGATGCAGCGCCAGAAGACGATATATCGGTATCGTTACGGTCGAGATGGTCAGCGATTCTTCGCTGGCACGTTCTACATTCGATCGGTCGAGGTCCCCGTCAGAGGTTAATCTGTTCTGTGGTCGACGGAGCGCGAACGGACAAGATCGCAGACACGCAGCACTGTGCATAATTACTGTGGAAAACGTAGGCCCCGGTTGCCGGTCGAGAGACTGCGCGAGATTTCTTCTAGCTGACGTACCCAACGCGTTCTCAAGGATTCCCAACGCGAGGAGAGGAAATTTCTCACAGTAAAAACGATACTTTATTATCGTCTATTTGTATCGCGTTGTTCGAGACTGTGCTCTTGTCCTCCTTAGGAGTCGTAGGTTCGCCTACTGTTAGCTACGACAAGGTCGTTCGCACGTATTGCAGCTTGGATGCAGCGCGTACTCCGTTAGACTAATCACACCTTCCCCCAAACATCGATGAAGCTGTAACCTTGCCGACGCGAGAAGAAACACAGTTTTTTCCCCCTGTTTCCGCCATTCTCTCGAGATCGGAAGGAACGAAGAAATCGCTAGAGAAAACCACATGGTCGAGGTAACGTTGAGAGGGAGTGGACCAGAGGAATATATAAAACGTCTACGAGGTACGAGATCGTCTAGTCGATTCTCTCGATAGTTTGCATCCGCCAAAATAGGAATTTATTAAGAAGCACCGAACATGTACTTTAAACTGGTAAGTGAAACTACCCCCCATCCATATAAGATTTAAATTTATTACACGAGTTCACACGAAATACACGTTTGGCAGTTGGTGTTCCTTGCTGGAGTAGCCTATGCTTCAGCAGGTGTGTACACAGGCTATGAGAATTATGGATACGGTGGCTACGGACTCAATCATGGTCTCGCGGTGGCTGCAGCACCCCGTGTTACGTTCGTCCAGCCAGCAGCCCCCATCGCCACTAGCTATTCGAACTCTTATAAGGTGAGCTTTGTGTGATCGATAGATTGTGGATGTTTATTCATTTATTTCGATTCTCAAAAAACTACAGAATGCATTTAATATGTAATAATATAAGAAATACTTAAAATAAGATACGAATTATTATGTTTAGGAGTCGAAACAACCCTCTACAAAAGCTCTCACTTCTTTCTATTAATTTTTTTCTAGAAAGTGGGTAGGATTTCGGGGGTAGGTCTATTCATAAAAAATTATTGTAATTGACCCCTGCAACCGAAAATAATTTTTTTAAAAGGATTTGAAATTTTTTAATTTTGTCGAAAAATTTCACACCTTCTCGAATTTTTTTCTAGGAAATGAGTAGGATTTCGGGTATATGACTTTTCACCAAAAATGATTGTAATCATCAAATCATACATATCAATTCTTTATTTTTGACTTGTACCGTTGAGTTTCTTTTTACCATAAGTGAGTATATTTCCCTCAGTGCTCGTGCAATGTGATTACGGTTAAATACTTCAATACGTCACTATTCAAATGACATTAAAACGAATATTAAAAATAGCGCTCGAAAAGTCAAGCAGTATTCATATTTTCGACAAACAAATAATTCAATGGAAAGTTCAAATATGTATGACTAATGAAATGAAACTTTTAATCGATTCGTAAACTAATTTTCGGTTTACGTATAACTCCTAAATTAGAATCCATTACTGGATATTCTAACTCGACTCTCGAAGTCGTGGGCAAAAACTGATTATCGAACGAATTTAAACTTAGTATTCGTTCGCCATGAATAACATTTGCTACAACTCTGGTTCCAAAACTGATGCAAATTTAATATTATTAGCAACGGGATTATTGCAATTTGCAGGTCGCGTTGACACCTACGAGCAAAATTGCGGCGCTATCGCCGCCGATAAGCAAAGTGATCTACAGCGTACCGTCGCCGATCTCGAAGATCGGTTATGTGCCCTCCAGCTACGTTGCTTACCCTCACGGTTATGGTTCCCTCCTCTCGTACCCGGACTCTTTGGGATACGGATACAGATACAAAGACGCCTATGGGAACGGTTACGGATATGGATACGGAAATGGGTACGACATCGGTTATGCTAACACGCTTGGACACGGGATCTCCTCCGTTTACGACCATTGATCGAAATTTTTTAATTTGCTCACGACAAGAGCCTCTCGTGAGTTGTAGGGGAACTCTAAATAACGTCAGCAAACTTTATTTTGTAAAATAAAAAATGTGATTTAAAACGTTTCCCTTCATGTATCGTAAATACCTTTATCCACGAATTATGGCAGTATGTGACGATAATCTTTATCTTGGATTACAAATTATTATTTTGTAATTTTTTGTAATATCGTAATTGTTCTTTGTTAAAAATTTCACAAGTTTGTTGAGTAGAAACTGTACCGTGATGTAGTATAGGATTTAATGTGGATTGAAAATCTATTTATTTATATGGTCAAATTATTAAATGGTTTTATATTCGTGAAAAATTCATTTTTAATTAAATATCGTGGTCGATTGCCTTCTCACTTCGTCTCTTCGTACCTCTCCAAAAAAGACCGAAATGTAGCCTATTCTGAAAGTGTTTGAACGATGTATTCGAGTCACGATCGCCAAATGTGCGATGAAGTTCGAACGCGTGGAGGCGTAACGCGAAGACAGTCGTTTTTTGTAGGCCAAAAAGAAAAAGTTACCTAGACGAATACGAAACGGTTGAAAGAGTAGATCAAGGTCCAAATAGGCGTGGCACGTTCCATTTGATTCTTTTCTTCGCGGCTGTTTGTTTACACCGTTCATCATCGGTCGTTTTTATTTTAAACCAAAAATTAAGAAAAAACAATCATTGATCGATGTTCGAAGTGTCTTATACATTTCCAAGTGTTGCAAAATGTGAAATGTAATTTCCAATGTAAAATGAAACCGAATAGTATCCGATGAAAATTTATTTTGATCAGTTTGGTATCGACAAATGGAGTTCCATCGTAACTACGAGCGAAACAAGAAGTTTGCGACGAATCGTCCAATTCGAGGTCGTTTATAGATTCGAATCCCCCTTTGAAGAATTTGTTTCGCGAATGCAGAAGAAATCGTACGAAACGAATGAATCGTTCATCTTCCCGCGGTCGTTGGCGACTATGCGCGCATTGAAATCGTACAATCGCAATAGTCATCGGGCGTGGAGCAACGTCATGTTGCGTATGAGAGAGAATCCCTGGAAACTGGCCAACGACTGGAGCTGTTGCGATTACGGTTGAGGACGCATAAATTTCAAATTTTATACACTTTCTTGCTCTGAATGCAACGAATAGTTTGTCACTCGCCGTTCCGTGACGATAGAAATTTGATTTGAGTCCGGTTCGAGCGTCTAAAGATACTATTTTGACTCCCAAATTCGAAGAAAAGCTCTAACAAAGGAAGCACCTCGACTTTGACGATTGAAAATTTTTGAATTAGAAAGTGCTAAAAGTAGAATGCTTATCAGAGAAAAAGCATAGTGATAAGCAATATGTGATATACCATATAAATCATTTAAATGCTTAGCAAAAATTCTATTATAAATTTTACTGTTTGTTCCTATCATTTCTGTATTCTATGTGAACCATTACATTGTTCAGAATTCACACGTGTGTAATAACCAGTAAAATATCTCTATTTTTATCAAATAATTTTATACCGTATTCCTTCTGTGATTAGTCCTTTTTTAAATTTTGTATTGTCTATTATTACACGCCAATAGTGGCCAAGTCTTGGTCCGGTGAATTTCTAATTTTTGTTGTTAATGAATTTAATTTATTTTCAGACCATCGATTCTTTTGGAATCGTTTGTTTCGATTTTACTTTCGAACTCGGTAAATTGGGATTCAAGGATTCAGTGTTCGTGCGGTCCTCTCGTTGAAACGCCAATCACTGTACTGTTTATCCCTGCTTACTCGGTGCTCGGAGGCGCTATAAGCCACGAGTGATTCTGCACTGGACGACTTTCGAGCTCTTTTATAGCAAAGCATCCCCCTTCTGCGTGAACTGGTCGGCTTTCCTGGTTTCGTGTCGTAATCCGAAAGCGTTTGCGCGATATCCGACGGTTCAAGGCCTTCCGGATTTGGGCGTTGCTGAGCTCGCGGCTATCGTCGATCTTGAACCGGATCTTCTTTTTTCGTCGATCGACCTCCAGCGATCGACCGATATCGTCGATCAAAACGTATACGTTTCGGTACGGGGAAGACAAAGAATACGAGAAATGTAGAAATCGAATAACGAGACGATATATCCTCTTAGAGAATGTTCGCCAAAGAACAAAGAGACATGCTCGAAGTATGAAACCACGGCCTTGCTACGAAATGCCCGGTCAATCAATGACAAATGAAAGAAAAAGCAAATTGTCTTTGCCTTTCAAAATTATCTCCTTTGTTTTTCGATACTTCTTCGACGTTTTATTCAGCGATGTCCTATAGCTTTTAAGTTTTAAGTGCTCGATTAAAATGCGATAAATTATGTTTTCTGATCGTTTCAAACACTTCTTTGGTGACTTTTTAACCTGTTTTCTGACCTAGGCAATTATTATTGTCGTTAATGTCATCCGGATCCGCCTCAAACTTTTTATAGCAGTCGTAAACTCGCGTACGAGTCAAATAATTATACACCTTTTGCATAAGTGCACTTTTTGTTAAATATTAAATTATTCGAATAGCCCCACAGTTCCCACCATTTTCTGTGATTCTCTTTCTGAGTTCTAGTTTGGTATAGATGAATGAATATTTTATTTTATTCTATTTTACCTATTAATTTATATCATACTAGAAGATGGTAATCATAAAATATCATTACTATTAACTCATTATTGTTACTCTTAACATCGAGGGGAATTAACACTTTGAATACAGAAAAAGTACGATAAAAAAAGAAATGGTAGCTTTTCGATCAAGAAATTTCAATAGACGTGAAACGCACGTCGCGGCTGTTGAATTTTTTAAGTTAATCACACGCTTCTGGCTTCCTCGTCAATAATAATGCAGGAAAAGGTTCGTAAATTCCTCGTAGGAGTTTGCAGATATAATATAGGATTAATTGGATCACAAGAGCTGTAACGAGATAAAAGTCTCGTATTGTGAAGCACAGGTATTTCAACGAGGGTTAAGGTTTGGGAGCTTAAAGTGTAATTACATCTGAAAGGGGTGCGTCAATAATTAAGCCATTCATTATTTTAAGCAAAAATACGAGGTCAGCTGCTAATCTACGCTCCACGGAGGTTCGTAAGTTAATTTAAAACAAAATTGAATTGTTATTAGGGAAATTTATTATCTAAATTTTAAAAGCAGTTTCTTTATTCGTTTACGAAACATCGAAACTTCGATGTTCCTATTTTTATTTAGAATTCTCAAGGGTTTACGAATCCTCGAATCCTCGAAATTTCGAATTTCCATTGTAACTTTGTCAACTCGATCATCTAGATCCGCAAACTGGTACGAATTATTCTACCGCGGTAAATCACTTTTAAATTTAATAGTATCCTGATAAACGGGTTATTTTCTTATGTTTTAAGGTCATCGGTAAATAACGAGAACTGGCTATTGGTAAACATATCAGCAACGTCGTTATTAAAAATATTAAAGAGTAGCGATCCAAGGTGAGAACCTTGAGGAACATCGACGCCATATTTGGAGCTGACGATACGTTTACAATTTTTACGACTCGAGCGCGACTGGATAAGTAACTGTTAAACCAAAAAAGCATTCGTTAAAGCCTATAGTAGCAATTTAAAAATCGATATAACGCGATCGATCGTATCAACACATTTTTTTTTTAATTTTATATCAATACCATTGCATTCGTATTCTGAAATTAGTGTGAAACACTGGAAAATTAAGCACGTTATACCACCTATTTGTTCGTTAACAAATTTTTGACAATTTTTTAAAATTTTAAATACAGGCGTTATCAAACAGGTTTACCAACAAACAGGAAAATCACCAGTCAATAATTTATTAAAACGAATTCACGGAGGCCGTGGTGGAATGAAACTGCGATATATAAAAAATAACCACGCGAATCCGTTCTCTTGAAAGCTTTATGAGAACGGTTTTTATTACTAATTAATTAAATTGATTCGGTCGGGCGTCGTTCGGTGTATTTTTAAGACTTAATAATATAAATCGGTGGCTATATAAAGATGTATACAGAGAAAATCAATAGGTAAATGTAGCCTCAAGTTAAATAATGGATTATTCCAGGGGATCGTACTAAAATGATCGAAAATACTCGGATAATCTCTGGGCTTAAAGACATAATAAATATTATGTATAAATTGTCTGGAGTAATTATGCAAATTTACATTACGAGGATCATAATGATCCAACATCGGATCAGCAGAGAGGATAGAATAAAACATATCGTTGCAAATTAATTTAAACACACAAATATATTTAAATAGACTTTTGTAAAAATATCGTTGCTAAGGAACAAATCGAGCAAAGCGATTCATGGATTATAAATTTAGTTTTCGGTGTTAGGTTGCCATAGTTAAGATTTCATGCAGTATTATCGATTGTCAAAGACTCGTCTGCAGATGAGTTCGAGAATGTAAAACAAGATAACGTTAAGACTGATTTAGAAGCCTATCAGCGTGCAGTAGATTATAATTATCCAAAACGTACGTGTACGTATTGGGAAAATGTTCCATCGTTTCCAGTGCAGTTGAACAATAGTCATAGAGATGGTAATAGAAACGCCAGAAATGCAGGGGTTACGTAAGGGGTGTCTCAGATTTTAATGGTCAAACTTTGTCAATATATTCTTGGGATCTAAATAAGGCACAAATATCTTGCAAACGTATATCGTTTACGTGTAGTTTTATTCAAAAATTATGACACTAATACGAAATAATAATTATTACTATTTAGTATTTGTGGTTATCGAAAGTGTTACGATATTTTTTATTTAAAAGTAAACTATTATAACTTTTGAGTAAGGCTCTAAACGACATATATTTATAGAACATTTTTTGGCCACAACTTGGATGTTAAAATTTGGGATACCCTATATATATACAGCCCCAAATATTGCAGACAAAACACTAAAATCGACGTTCATAAATACTCGTTCGATATTGTGAAAAGATAATTTTACTTTGGAACAATGAAACCATGTTTCCAGTAGTAATAAGGCTACCCCCGCTTCTGGCAAATTCACCAATGACCTATGACCTGCAGCGATGATATATATTATAACCGGCGAGTCCAGGTTCGTAATTACCTATTTTATCATCCAACCACGTTTCTAGAAGAGCAACGATGTCAGGAGATTGCGGAACAAACTACATTTTACTGAAATTCATTAAGTTTACTTCGTAATCCACGTACATTTCGATGATATATTACTGTTAAAACCAAGTATTCGCTTTACGTACTAGTTTTCTTTATTCACAAAAAATTGGACAACTATTTACGGAAAAGGGACTTGGATTCCAACGACTCTTACTCAAAACGAAGATTAGGTTTTGTAATATTCCCCATACTTCGACTGGAACTGGAAAAATTCACATGTTGAGGTATCGAGGGAAATAAATTAAATAAAATTTTAACCTTGCGGAAT